>NW_027633375.1:0-47849 GCF_053919585.1 Euprymna scolopes
TTTGACACCCTAGCAAGTATTTTTACATGATAAAAACCAAATCGAAATTGTACCAGAGGTCAAATACCCTATATTTTCAAGTTTCAAGTTTGTAAACCAAATATTTAAAGAGTAGTTTAGTAGAAACGTTTTGTACACACAGACGATCACTTTCATATATATATATATATATATATATATATATATATATATATATATATATATATATATATATATATATAATTTGGGGTTGCTATCTTTCAAAGGTAGGGTAACCAGTGAAATATAACGACGTTAATACAAGAGTGCTCAATATGGAAGGAGAGCAAGTTACACTTTCAATTTGTCTTTACACAAGCAATAATTTGTTGCTACACAAAAGATCATCAAAAGAAGGTTTTTTTTTTGTAAACGGGTCATGGGGGGCTGAAGTTCAGCTGTGCGAAGAACAGGGTTGATTGGGTGCGGATTTGTTAGTTTATTTATTTTCCTATTTGTTTATTTACTTATTTACCCGTGTATTTATTCATTCATTTTCATATTGGTATTAGGGAATGGAGTTTGTTGGTTTAGGGGGATTAGTGTTGGGACGATTAATCGGAATCAGGAATCGGAAAAATCGGAGCCTTTTGGGGTATCGGAATCGGGAAAATTTGAGCCTACTTTCCGATGCCAAAACCGATCTTTTTTTATTTGATTTTGTTTTTATAAAACATCTGCCATTGCTTGTAGTAATAATAACATAATAAATATTTATTGATTTAAACTTCTAGTAAGGCTAAAATCTCAAGATCACACCCTCACAAGTGCGTTTTTATGTCTAAGAAAATATATGCACATTTAAGATGTGTTTTTACAGTAATCGGGACAAAATAACAAATTTAAGGTAAAATATTAAGAGATGTATACAGAATCGAAATCGGTGATTGTTATCGTCCCATCACTAGTATATATATATATATATATATATATATATATATATATATATATATATATATATATATATATATATATATATATAGTGCCACGCAAAAGTATTGGATACATTACATTTTTCTTCATAACTTTAATTAGGGTTCAAAATTTTATCTAAAATTTGGTCAGTATATCCCTATTACTATTCTAAATTATATTTTGAGAAGTAATTACAAAATCAAAGTTTAGAAAGTTTATATTTAAGGAAAAATATGAATTAACAAATGCAAAAGTATTTGATACACTTTTAAAAATTCTTTTTCTGAAATAAATTTAAATGACATTCGCTTAGCGTGTTGCAATAATGCAAACGAGTTATCACTAATCAATCAGAGAGCTTTATAAAAAAATAATTTTATAAAATTCTTCCAGTTTGTGCTCACTCCCTCAAAGTCAACCAGTTTATTTATAAAAATGCCTAAAACTAACGATTTGTCAATAGACATTCGTCAAAAAATCATTGATAAGCACAAAGAAGGAAAAGGGTATCGAATAATATCAAGGGAACTTAATCTATCGCTTAGTACAGTTGGAAACGTTATATTAGAAAGTTTAAAAACCCTGGTGAAGCTGTTGCAAATCTTCCAAGATGTGGTCGGCCAAGGAAATTAAACGAAAAAAAATCAAGGTGGGTAAGCAGAAAGGTACAAAAAAAAAAACTTTTCTTACTCGTGGTGAAATTCAAACCGACCTCAGAGAAGCTGGGAGTAATGTGAGCAAGGATACAATCAGTAGAGTTCTAAATCGTGCAGGTTTTGTATCAAGAAAAGTTCCATTATTGAAGCTTAAACATGTCAGATCACATTTGAATTATGTTAAAATATATGGGGAACACCCTCAAGAAATTTGGAACAAGGTAATCTGGTCAGACGAAACGAAAATCGAAATCTTTGGAAGAAACACAGCAACACATGTATGGCGTAAAAATGGCACCGCCTATAACAAAAAGAATACCATTCCCACGGTAAAGTTTGGTAGTGGTTCGATTATAGTATGCAGGTGTTTTTCATCCAAAGGTACTGGTGAACTAGAAATCATAAATGGTAGAATGAATGGACGTATGTACAGGGAGATTTTGGAGAAAAACCTCCAGAAATCTGTTGATTTGTTGGGACAAAATAGTAATTTCGTGTCTCAGCAGGACAATGTACCCAAGCATACTGCCAAACTAACCAAAGAACGGCTTAGAAATAACGAAATTGACGTTCTTATTTGCCCCAGTTAGTCTCCAGACCTCAACCCAATTGAAAATTTGTGGAAGGTATTGAAGATCAATGTTCATAAGAGAAATCCACAAAATATTCAACAACTAGAACAGTTCTGCAAAGAAAAATGGCGCAAAATACCTGCATATCTTTGCAAAAAAAACATGTGTGCAACTATAGAAAGCGATTGGAAGTTGTTGAACGCAATAAAGGATATGCAACCGAATATTAAATTCAATGTATCCAATACTTTTACGCTAGTTGATTTATATTTTTCCTTTAATATAAACTTTCTAAACTTTAATTTTGTAATTATTACCCCAAATATTAGTTAGAATAGTAATAGGAATATACTGACCAGATTTTAGGTAAAATCTTGAACCCTAATTAAAGTTATGATGAAAAATGTAATGTATCCAATACTTTTGCGTGGCACTGTATATATATATATATATATATATTAGTCCTCGTGCGAAAGAGCAGGGCACAAAATGTTTTAAATACTACTACTACTACTACTACTACTACTACTACTACTACTACTACTACTACTACTACTAATAATAATAATAATAATAATAATAATAGAATAACAATAAAAAAGACTTTCGCTGGCGAGGACTACTATTTACTGTAACCAGTTATACAGTCCTTTTGAAATTTTCATCTCTATTTTCTCGTCATGTACTGAATATTTGTTAATGAAACGTATATGGGATATGTTCCTTATTAAATTTGAAAGATTTTCTATTCTGAAAGACGTTTAAAAAATTTAATCTAAAAAAGTTATTTTAAAGTTTTTGTTAAAAAAATCAGATTTTCTCATTATTCAAATCTGTATTACAAAGTATTGCAAAAAATGAGTTGTGGTGTGAGGAGAAATACAAACTGAAACAGAGAGAATATTCAGACCTGTAATAATACAAAGAGGGGGTTGCAACAATGAGTTGTGGTATGAAGGGAAATACAAACTGAAATAGAGAGAAGGAGAGTTTTAAAATATAATCTTAAAAAGATAAGATACAAGTTAGAAAAGCATTTCATCCAAGACATGAAAATTGTTAAACAAAATGTTTTTACTATAGGCTTTAAAAATAAAGGTACAAAATTCAATTTGAAATTTATTTATCTTCAAGGTGCACTTTTATAAATTTTACAAAGTAAGGTATAAAAATTTAATTTAAATTGAATCAAAAAATACCTTGGATTTATTTTATGTAATGTACATTTTTTGCAATTTAAAAACATTATCTTTCATCTAGCAATAAATGATATAGATATAAAATTGTCAATGATTTTTTTTAAAAGTGCAACAAAATATACATTACACAAAATAAATCCAAGGTAATTTTTTGATTCAATTTAAATTAAATTTTTATACATTACTTTGCAAAATTTATAAAAGTGCACTTTGAAGATAAATAAATTTCAAATTGAATCTTGTACCTTTATTTTTAAAGCCTATAGCAAAAACATTTTGTTAACAATTTTCATGCCTTGGATGAAATGCTTTTTTAACTTGTATATATATGTATAAGCCTGAAGAATCCTAGACTGGATGAAACGCGGAATATTCAGTATAGCTTAATCGCCATATATGTTTTATAACTTGCTAACTAGCTCTACCTACGTATTGAGCACTGTTGAAATAAATACTTAAAGTTCACGCATAAATTTATACTTTCGTATATTAATTTATGTGAGTAAATGAAGTAGTTGGTCTGTCTGTCTGTCTGTCTGTCTCCATATTTTCAAACTCTATCTCCTCCGAACGCAGAAATCGTAGAGCGATAGGGGTCTAAAATGATTGGATTTTTTATGGGCCGTTCTTTAAAAATTTCTTAAGGGGTCATAAATGGGTCAAAATTGAAAAAAAAAGTTAAACATGTTCAACATACATCTTAGTATATTTTTAATTGTTAATTTTTAATTGTTAATTGGCTTACATTCGGATGACGTTGGTCCAGTCACATCTTCAGTTTTGAATGCTACAGTTTCGGTTTCGACTCTAGCTAATGCCACTAAAATGCGTTTTTTTTTTGTTACTTTGGAAATCACGACCATATAATATTAGGTTGGTGCTAAAATAATGTCATTTATATATATATATATATATATATATATATGATAAAAAGCTATATTATATTTGCACCAACCTAATAATATATACGAAATCTGGACAAATTAAAATATCATATTTAATCGTATTTTACGACCATAAAATAGGATTAAATATGATATTTTAATATATATATATAAATTTTATTTTACATATATAAAGAGAGAGAGATAGAGAGAGAGAGAGAGAGAGAGAGAGAGAGAGAGAGAGAGAGTAAAAAAAAAGAACAAACCAAGTTATGTGTTCATCAACGTTTAGTCTTTATTTCAAGACTTCCTCTGGATGAAAGAAAACAAGATACTAGCACAAATATTAAAAAAATATATTTTTGATGTAATGAAATGTATGACCCTGTTCACTTTCAGAAATTTGGAAATTCAAAAAAAAGGTTGGGCATAGCGTTTTGAAAGAGAGTAAGTGTTTTCATAACGTAATATAGCCATTAAAATAGTTGAAAAGATATGATGCAATTTATATTATTTTTGAAACAAATATGTCCGTTATAATTAACATTTGTATGTGTAACTGAAATAAATGTCTGTACGTTTGTTATGTAATTTATTGACTGATTATATGTAATAATTAATATATGAGGTGTTTTCCATAGCGCCAGAGAGTTAACCTGCGTCTAAAATTATGTTCTTTTGATATAACTTTACTTATTAATGGCGATACATTATAGAAATCTCCAAGTTGTTTAATTGAGCTTGAATTTGCGATAATTCAAGAAGTCTCCGTAACGATTTACTTGAAATAAATTTAACTATTTTTGCTTGTTTTAAGTCAAAAGTATGATTAGCTGAGAAACTAATGCGCTTAGAGAATTGCTATTTCTTGTATCTCTTTTATGTTAATTGAGTCTTTTCTCTAATGTGTGTTGGGTTTCACCAACGTATGTATGACATGCTTGTTCTAAAAAGAATATGAATTACATCATATCTTTTTAAATATTAATGGCTATATGACCTTATAAAAAAACTTACTCTCTTTCACAACGCTCTGTCTCTCCCTTTTTTGAATTTCCAGCGACTTTTCCGTTTCTCAAATGGAACAGGGTCATACATTCATTACATCAAAAATGTATTTTCAATATTTGTACTAGTGCTTTGTTTTCTTAATTTCATTCATCCAGAGGAGGTCTCAAAATAAAGACGAAACGTTGATGACTTATTCTATTTCGTCGGAAGACCATTTCCATTTCTCTCATCATATATATATATATATATATATATATATATATATATATATATATATATATATATATATATACATATATATACATATGTGTGTGTGTGTGTGCACGCGTGTGTGCGTGTGCGTGTGCGTGTGTGCGTGTGTATGTATATGTATATATATATGAAAACATGTCATGCTCATTGTAGAAACCATGCATAAATAGAATTAAACATAAAAGTAATTTCATGATAAAAAGCCATAACAATTGATAATTAATTAATGAATGCTCGTTTTTCAAATGAATATACGAATTAGTTAACCTTCATGAAGTTGCTCGCATATCCATGACTGAGTATATTATGAAGTTCGTTTTAATAATTTTTAAATACAAAAATAGGCTTTTAATATTAATATCAGAGCGAGAAAAAAATCAGATTTAAAGGTATATGTATGCTGTAATCAGCTAGGAAGCAGCCCCGTATTATTGTGTTCTATTAGTCGTTATTTCTTTGCAAGAAACTCACTCATCTCATGAAATTCGCTTTTATTCCAGGTACACAGAGGAAATATTGACGGTGGCTGTAACTAAACGAGATTTTGCTGTGACTGTTTTATTAACGGAAACAGAGATTGGAGCTCAGTCGAGCATGAAAATAACGATAGAGTAGAGAAAGACTAGCAACGGCTATAAAATTAAAATATTTTATTCTAATTAATTGCTTATTCATATTCTTCTGATTACTGTTCTCATATTGAGTACTATTTTACAATGTTTTCGTCGATACAACCTCTGACCTCCTGTAGGTGTATTTTGTTGAATGAGGGAATCTTCCTGTCAAACTCTGGAATCTTCCTGTCAAACTCTGGAATCTTCCTGTCGAACTCGAGAATCAGCAAGGAATTACAAACGAACCCTCTATTTAATCTACGGAGTAGCATGTTCTCGTTTCGCCAGCTATGACTGGTTAGAAGTCCAAAGTAATTCTCGATTGTATTTTGAATATCGCCCACACCGAGAATTGAACCTTGAACTCCCAGAAGAGTGTAACTTATAACTGAATTTTTCTCAAATACGTATTCACTTTGCTGAAAATTGTAGTATAAATTTTATATTATAGTATGAATTTATGAACGACAGCATGATACCTCTGTAGATTAAATAAAGTGCCGTTCGAAATTCCATGCAGATTCCTGAGTTCGACAACAATATCTCCGAGCTCGACAGAAAGATTTCCAAGTTCGACAACTTATATCCGAAGACGGTCGAAATGTTGTGAACATAACAATCAAGATGGGAACAGTTGTCTAAAGAATCGAAATAATATGAACAATCAATTACATCTAAAATTGTAAAAACATAATTGATCATCGTTTTTCTTTTTAAGACAATTAGCAGTCTTGTACTGCTTTCGTCCTGGCACTTGTTTAAAAATGTTCTTGTTTTTACGTTCAAATGTGAAACTAAAAATAAACAGATATAAACGCTGACTATTCCAGCGAAAGAATATGTACCGTCTGCACCAATTTGACCTTTTCTTGCATCTCGGTTGTAATGGGCGAATCGGTAAAGGCATCGTCTGGCTCTGAGAGAGCAGATTGAATTCCTCCCTCAAGCTACATTTTCTTTAATAGATTTTCAGTAAATTCAGCATAGATATTATATTCCTGCTGCTCTCATCGGCTCGCTTCTCTCGTCATTAGACGGTTACGTTGGAATTGACTGTCAAAACATGACGACAATAAATCGAACTTACGGTGTACTTTATCCATTTCCTTGTTTAAATTTACCTGACCAGGCAATTAAATCTCACCGCTTCTCGCCTCGATATTTCGTTGCACTGCTTAACTGAAACCTTTCTATATCTATTAGCAGGTGTTTGAAACAAGTGGCCTATCTCCGCCAATCAAAGCATGATATTTATTTTAGCAAGGCTGCCTAGTTAAGTAGTATGCACCTCTTATCAGCGCGTTCAAGAGAAAAACCGAAGTTATGCAACAGACATTAATGCCACGGAAAACCTTTGAATGCGGAAACTAATCCACATTCACTGCAAAGATTAACCGATTATATTAAAAACTGTAACAGAAGTAAAACAAAAATATAGAAAAAACACCACATGGAACCAAGAAAATGTAAACGGAAAAATTTTAAGTTAACTACGCCTCCACACTCCAAAAGTCCTCGTGTTAACATCAACTGGCACTATACTAAATAATCGTGAAAAGTCAAAGAGGATAAAACAACCGAGCAGAGAAAGAACTAACCAGAATTTAACTGGATGAGTCCGAAGAGGACTGGAAACTTGAGAGGTTTGTAGTCATGAAAATTCCTGTGGAGACCAATGGTCGTTGGTAGCAAGAAGTCAATCGCAAGCGGCCGTTGCGATAACGTAAATTCATTTAAAAGGTTATCGAAAGAGCTGGAGATTACTAGAAATCTGAGGAAGCTTGGTATTACTCAGACTCTAGAGCATACCACCAGTCGTCGTCAGTAAGTAATTTTAATGATGGCCTGTGTGAGAACTCCTAGTGAGTACAAATAATTATAATGGAAGGCTTTTACTGTGACTTGGAGACGCTTATACGTTAAGGTTAGGGCTACCAAACTTCCAGTAAAGACCAAGGGTTGTTTCCAGCGATAAAATAATGGTAAGTGTCTGCTGCAATAACGCAAAGTCATTTGTAAAAATGAACTTAAAAGTTGGAGGATACTGGAAATCTGGAAAACTTGTCACCCAGACTCCAGGGAACATCACCGGTTACTGTGAGTGAATAATCTTGGATGATGACATGTGTGAGAGCTCCTTGTGAATACAGATAATAATCTGCTAAGGAATCTCAACAAAATGCCCCCAAAACAACACACGCAGTGATGACACTAATATCGACCGTTAGCAGACACAATTGTGAAGAGCCAGGAAAGACCGAGTGGGAGTGCAGTAACCTGACTTTCACCGAAAGGAATCGGATAATACTCGAACCTTAGGAAAGCTTAGTGGCAACTAATTCACAGAGTCGATCAGTGGTTGCCTCCAGCTAAAAATCAATGTTTAGCGGCTGTTGCAATAATGTAAAACCATTTGAAATGATTATAAAAAGAGGTGGAGATGAGTACTGTAAATCAGGTTAGGTTTGCTGTTACATAAACACAAGAGAACACTAACTAATTATAATAATTTTTGAGTAAATAATAATAGCAATAACATGTGGTTGATTTTATTTATTATTAGCAGGCCGCTCGGCGTTGCCCGGTTTTTAAAATATGCATAAATATTATATTTTAATTAGTGCAGATTTCTTATTTATTATAAACAGAAGCACCGTAGATATTAATCGTAACGTTAAATTCCTTAAAAAAAAATGAAGTAAAAAAAAAAAATTAAAAAAACAAAAAACGGAAAGAAACTGAGACATGTACATGCGAGTATTATGTTTTTCTAAACAGTTCACTTAATCAGTTAGACGATGATCGCCCCCACAAGAGGTTCGGAAATAATGGGTTGGATGGGCAGAAGATTACATGAGAGGAATTAATTATCCAAGACTAGACAAATATTTGTTCACATTAAACTTGTAGACGGTCATCCTTTAGTTGGGTAGGAAACAGACTAGTACAGTTGTGATACAGCGAAAAAGGCGTTCCGTAGACATAGGCAGATTAAAGTACATTTTCTGAAGCGGTCATTACGTTTCCATTTCATCCGCAACGAATGCTACTCACCATCCGAGCCATTTTTGAGGGTTCTTTCTCATATACTGCTATTTCTTTCTTTCTTTCTTTTTTTTTTTTCGTAAATTGGAGGCAGAAATAAGGATTAATGCCCACGTGACTTGACTGGTCTATTCTTTTCATTTTTTTTGTTTTTGTTTTTGTTTTCCTTCCCTTTGCGATCGATTTTGTAGCTTTGCACTTTTGTTTAAATGCGCCTTCATCGTACTTGGCGATCGAACAGGCCGTATTTCTATCCTAGCACCCCTACCCCTCTCATTTCTAGATTTGACCTTGAAATACAAATAGGCCTAGTGGGAATGGAGTGTCGTGGTAGCCGGTAGCGGCCTTTGAAAAACGGGTGTGTACGAGTGGGCGATGGCAGAGAAGAGAGAGCAGAGGCGATATATATATATATATATATATATATAGAGAGAGAGAGAGAGAGAGAGAGAGTGAGAGATAGAGATAGATAAATAGATAGATAGATAGAGAGAGGGGGATAAAGTGGAGGATCATAATCGATTCGATAGTGAATAGGCTGTAATGTTACTTGACAGTGAATAGTCCCCGACTTTTCTATTTGCAAAATGCACGCACATGCATTCCTCCTCTCGGTCTCTAACCCCTTTTTCTCTCGCATACGCGCGAGTATTGAGTCTCTCTGTAATATGCACACGCTCACAAGCAATATCCCCCACACACGTGCATACTGCCTTTCTTTCTCAACCACACACACACACACACACACACACACACACACACACACACACACACACACACACACACACACAAGGGACGGTTAGAACCTTAAAAAAGATCTCTCGGTTGAAATATATGAGTAAGCGGGTGTATTTTTGGCATTCTTGAACAAACTGATTAGAAAATTAAAAACAAAACAAAACAAACAAAACAAAACACAAGTAATCTCTCACACGTACACACATATACTCCCTATCTCTCTCTCTCTCTCTCTCTCTCTCTCGCTCTCTCTCTCTCTCTCACACACACACACGCACACATTTCATATCCAACTTGAGTAAGTTATATTCCCGCCAGTCGAGTATACGTTCTCGGTGCAATCTGATCGAGTCGTGGCCATTTTTAAGTAGGGTACTGAGATGTGGTTCTGTGTACTTCTAGGAGGTCCACCGTCCCAGGTAGTTGCTTCTCCTATTTCAGGTAGGGTAAGTTTGTTGCTCACTGCCCGAGGCGCCCTTACATTTTTTTAAACACGCTGATTAGACTATTCCCACCTTCCGATCTTGTGTCACATCTTCCTTTGGTGGAAGGAAGTAAATACCTACTCTCTATTTCTCAAGCATACATGCAGTCGTATAAGTGAACATCTACACGTACACATACTACACATCTTTCTCCACACATGTACACGCTCTCATGTGCGAGCAAATAAAAAATAAAACAAACAAATAAACAAAAAACACGCATTCATGGCGAAATCAATTGATATTTCCTTGTGCACATAATCACCATAGAAAATTCGAATATTATTCTACTGGATAATCAGAACAAACGAGTATTATTTCTCGATGTCAACGAGTTTTTCGCCTTCAAATACTACTGGGAATTGCCGATACACTACCCGAAAGGTCTTCGTTCAAACTCTTCGGCTGAACATTCACAAGTAACACAAATTGAAACAGATCCATTGAAGACATTGCTAAAGTGTCTGCAAAGAAGGTGGGTTCTCTTTTTTTATGCTAGAAAATTACTCGCACCTGACAGTAGCCTAGATCGCTACAAACCCACCATTCGTCCATGCATGGATTATTGTTGCCACATCTGAGTTGTTGCAGTTAGCACTAGTCCTTCGTTTTCAGACAGAACCAAAAACAAACAAAAAAAAGTCTCCAACCTAATAGGTTCCGCACTGTCAACTAAACTTCAACCATCGTCGTAATGTTAAATCCCCGTGCTTGTTTTTTACAAGTATTTTAATCGTGTGTTCTCTGACAAAATAATAACACTTGTGCCCACCTCCTCCAATGTAAATACTCCTCCGACGTAAATACTCCCGACTAACCTGAGAAGCAGTAAAAACTCACCTCTTCATTGATGAGATTCCGAGATGCCGGAAAACCTACTCTAATAGTTTTTTTTTCTCTCGAAATGCTGGACTTTGGAATTCCTTCCCGATCTCCTGCTTCCCTGACTCTATTGACATGCAGAAATCGCAAATAGTAATACCTTACTTCTAAGTGACACTGATTGGGATAAATAAGAGTTAAAAATATAAACAGATCTCATTTTGGGAGACATCTGCTTGCAACTGTCATCATACAATTAAGTTAAAATCATTTTACACGAATATTATTTACAACTTCACACTTTTATATACCGTATATCGTATTTTGTTCTTCAGTTCCATGCTTTATTCACATCTGCCTACCTATATGTCAGTCTATCTATTAGTTTTGGGACGATTAATCAGAATCGGAATCGGAAATTGGAAAAATCGGAACTTTTTTGGGTATCGGTATCGGTATCGGAATCGGAAAATTTGTGCTTATTTCCCGATGCCAAAAAGGATTCTTTTAATTTTTGGAACTTGATTTTGTTTAAAACAAAATCTAACACGGCCGATAGTAATGTTAAAATATCAAATATTTATTGATTTTAAACAATCAGTAAACTAAAATCTATTGATCATTTCTCACAAGTGTACTTTTATGTTTGAGAAAATGCATGCACATTTAATGTGTTTTTCAACAATTGACAAAAAAATAGCAAATTACAGTTAAATATTTAGAGATTCATAAAGAATTGGAATCGGTAATTGTATCGGAATCGGGGATTTAATACGGAATCTGTAATTGCATCGGAATCGGTAAAAATATTGGAATCGTCCCATCACTACTATCTATATCTTATCATGCTTATATAGTAGCACTCTTAATTCACCGCAAGACGAATGTGACGTTATAACACTATAGCGAAATAACTCGTTCGTTTTTTTTTTTTGTTTTTTTTAATTTTTTCCTTTGAAGATTGTATATGCTGGGTATAGGGTAGCCAAACCAGCTGCCAACATTGCCCTGCTTTTTATTTTTTATTTATTTTATTTTTTATTTTATTTTTATTTTTTTTTTTCGTTCAAATTGGCAAGTAGAATGATGAGTAGGGTTGAAATAGAAAGTAAAACAAATAGTTCTAATATATAAACGTTTTATTTTAATTTTATTAAAAATGAAAATAAAGAATTATTTTTTTATATTCATTGCTCGTTAACGGAGTAAATAAAATGCTTTTTGCACAACGTAATGTTTTTTTTTCAGATTGCTTAAGCAACGAATATAATTTTCAGTTGTGGGAGTAAATAAAGTATTTCAATCTCATTGGTCAGTCTCTGAAGACGAAATAAAAAACGAGTTCACTCCCCATAGATTGGAAATGAAGACAGAAATAGAGATGAATAGATAGCTAAAGCAATATTTATTGTAATGTAGACAGATCTCGAGAAAACATCTATATAAAAGCCAAGTACGTCCAAGGATGGAATACTGTTGCCATATCTGGGCAGGAGCTGCTAAAAACAGCCTATCCTGCCTTGACAGAGTACAAAATAGACT
Organism: Euprymna scolopes; assembly: GCF_053919585.1. Taxonomy (NCBI): domain Eukaryota; kingdom Metazoa; phylum Mollusca; class Cephalopoda; order Sepiida; family Sepiolidae; genus Euprymna; species Euprymna scolopes. Next base: position 12,754 of record NW_027633375.1, read on the forward strand.
TCGTTGCTTAGTGGGGGATGCCCTTTTCTCTTCCCTGCAACCTCTCCCCCACAGAAGAGACGTTGCGAGCCTATCCTTGTTTTATCGTTATTTCCATGGCAGATGCTCGTCTGAACTTCAATCTCTGGTCCCCCCCTCGCCAATCTTTCACGAAAAACACACGTCTAGCTGAATCCACTGTGAAAAATTTCCCCCACTCTATATCTGTGCCTAAATCAAAACGCGGATTCCATGAACAAAGCTTCTTTCTTAGAACTGCACGCCTGTGGAACTCTGTTCCGTCTGCCTGCTTCCCTCCGGACTACAACTTGGATGCCTTCAAGTCCAATGTTAACAAATTCCTAATGAACCGCCCCCTTAAGTAAACACTTCATCAAAGCTCCACACTAAGGTAATGTACTTGCAATAACCCTTATCCCTGAGTGGCTTCCGTGCCTTGATAAGTGGTGATCACTGTGTAAAAAAAAAAAAAAAAAAAAAAAAAAACAGGCAAGAGAAAATAAACAAAATCTGGGACAGAGAATATGCCATTAACTAATGACAGTGTTTCTCTTGGTTGTTATGTAATAGTCCTATTTTTTGACCGTATGTCACTTTGTATGGAAAATTTAAACATTGGAAAATAATACTGTATAACCATAAAAAACGTACACACAATAAATTATTGTAAAAACGATGAAGGAAAATATAAAAGAGATTTCGTGTTGGTATATCTGTAACAAAAACTGTCATAATTTTTAAAGATATTACTTGATATTCTGAGGTTCTCATATTTCTATTTCGAATATTTGAAAGAATATAAGAATAATTATCTATCTATCTATCTATCTATCTATCTATCTATCTATCTATCTATCTGTCTGTCTGTTACATACTTCTTATTTTAGAAGGTACCAAATATGCGAGTATGTTACATTGTTCTTATTTAGATAACAACTTATATATTTGTTGTTGTTAATGTTTGTGGAGATAGCATATTGGAGACATAAACAAGTATATATAAAGAGAGAAGCACCAAGCGTGTAATTCAACTAGAAGGAGATTTATGAATATCTTGACAGATAGATCGAGAGTGCGTTTGACATTTACGTTTTAACAGTTGTACATTTTTATAAACACAAAGTTCATATTAATACAAGTTCACTTTACCTTTGTTTTGATAGAAGTACACAACACAAGACGGCAGTTATAAAAACACATGGTGATCATTTATTCCTCGACCGGTCGGAAATGATTCTGTATTTCAGGAATTCAAAATTGTTTACATCGTTATCTCTAAACCTCTCGCTCCCAGAGGGTGCCTTGACTCTAACGGAGAATCGGTCTGATCTCCTCTGTTTCTCTGATCTGACTCCCTTCTCTGGCTTCTCCTAACTGACTGATTCTGATTCTGACTTATCTAACTAAATTCATAACTCATGACGTCACTGCATGACCAAGCACGTGCATATGAAAACACATGGCACGACATGCCTCCGTGTTTAAGCATGCATTGTTATTCATATGTTTTTTACAAAGCCGACCCTCTAACCTAATTTTCGTAACCCACTTTACAAATAACATTTTCCGTCGTCCGTTTTTAAATTCCTTATTTTAATTTTAATTTTTATAACAGAAACAAAATTCATCATCACATTCCTTTTTCAATAAACAGATATCTAACTATTTTGTGTGAGCTAAACAATGGCAATTCCACATTCCTTATTTTCAATAACATTCTGTATTTATTTTAACTTATGATTAGAATTCTCAATTCCAAGTCTAGCTTCGCAAGTTCGAATCCTTGACTATCCTATTTCATATTTACATTTAACTAATTCTCTATTTTTTTACTTACATGAAAAGGGGACAGCCCTTATCGTGTAACATATCTATCTATCTATCTATCTATCCAACCACCTATCCGTCCATCGGCATATCTATCTAAATAAACCGCGCAAGTACTTAAATACATAAAAAAAAAATTAGCATTTGTTTTTTTTTTATTTGAAAAATGTTTAGCTGACAATTTATGGTAAAAAAGAGAATATTAATTGTGTTAAAAAGAATTAAATTACGACAGTATTAATAAAGAAAGAAGAAACGTGTTGATTTTATTTACTTAAAAATATTTAGCAAAAATGACGATCATTTTTACAGAAAAGAGTAATTTTTTCTTAATAGTACTGACTTTGACAGATATTAGTTATTTCAAAAGGAATACAATTATTATTTACAGTGAATAATACAAGTTGATGAAAAAAGCATGGTAAAAGTTTCACAGCTGTTCGTTAGTAAATAATATCTTAAAAATAATCCATCAAATCTTATGAACATTGTTAATTCAATTCTAACAATCGTCCTGAATTTGTTCCTAAAATTTGACTTCTTAACTGATTAAACATAATTCTTTAGTTTGAAGCTCAATTTTGGAATGCCATACTTCTTAATTTGGTCTAAGATCAAATATAGAATAATGTTATTCAGTTCTTTGGGACTTTTTTCTTTGCATTTCTTTTATTGATTTTAAGAAATCGATTTCAATCAATCAACGAAGTAGGCTTAATTTTGCTGAATACCAAATCTTAAAAAAAATCTCCCAATTGATAAATTTTCCTCGCGAAAAATACATTTTATTCTTTTGATTTGCCCAACTTTGTATTTACGCGCAATTTGTGTTACTTTTCGTTTTTTGTTTTTTTTGTTTTAGACAATCAGTTTTTTTCCCAATGTGTTATTTTTTCAGATCAAAGGGGAGTAACTCTATATAGTCGAATACAGGGTGACATTCCTTGTTTTAAGATGGCGGCAATTTGAAAATAATTCCGACCAAATTACATTTTATTCTTTTGTAGAACATGCGGCAGCAATCCACAAAAAACTCTGACGTCATCAAATATGCATGGGGACAAACAGGATAACAAACACACAAGATAACAAAAAAGATCTGTAGAGTTTTAGTTATATAGATAAAATAAAACGATTTGCATTTAATGCACTATATTCTTGGAATGTATGCATATTAGATTAGCAACGCTCCAAATTAATATATTAAAATAATAATGATACCACAAGGTTATCATGAAGGAGCAAATATTTCGGATTATAATAAGCAATAATGCTAATCATACTGATAATATTCATACAGCTTCTTTCCTCCAGTCTAAAACACGAAGGTTCAAGGGCGGATAATGTGGTTTCCAGTTTCCAATAACGATTATTGCCAGTAGTGTTTTTACCCCCAATGACGTATGAAAGATAAGGCGCTAACACGTTATATACATAGGAGATTTCGCGTAGAATAATGCGGCTGAAAAATACACCCAAGCAGACTATAATACATAGAAACATGAAATAGAGAGTAAAGTATATTAAACGAGGCACGAGATACAGAACAATCCCTTACTGTTACTTCAGTACTGTTACGTCTAGAACGTCTTTTAGTAACGTGTCATTTAGTTGTGTAATTATTTCTTTTCGAGAATGGAAGCTTATTTTCAGTCAAATCAAGGTCGGGTCACTATTAGATCAGCTATGATGCTGGAAACTAGAAACAAGCGAAAAAGTCAGCACATCACTCGAGGTTCCACTCGAGACATTTTCAAGGTGTTTTTTTTTTTTCAATTATTTCTAGCAATAAAAAATATCAAACTACCTTTTCTTAAAGGACGTTACTTCCTTTAAAATTCTTCCATTGGCCATTTTCAGGAACAATGTGCCAAACACAACCAAATAGAATATGCCACACTTACCTGAAAGATAAAATAAACATTTTAGTTTTAGTTGCATAAAAAAATATTCATCATTAATATGGTAGGCGACAGGTAAACCAATACGAACCAACAAGCACTTTTATACAAACAAATCAAAATTTACGATAACATTTATAATTAAAATAAAAATAACAACCATACAAACAATATTATTATTATTATTATTATTATTATTATTATTATTATTATTAGTAGTAGTAGTAGTAGTAGTATTTTATGTAGCTACCTAAATTTTTATGTAAATATTTCCAGTATTTACTTCCACAGTGCTCGTTTTAGTTGAATAGTTCTTGACTATTATTAATTCTCTTTCTAAGATTTTTAGTTTTTAGTCGAATGTTTTTGGACTATTAAATATAGGAAAATATTTCTATGCTCCCAGATTTACTATGACTCTCAATTTTCGCGTTGCAGAACCAACAGTCGTTGCCATTGCCCAGAACACTGATCTTCTTAAAAGCATTGTTATCCTCGCCTGATCATAGTGGAATGATCCACTTTTTAGCCAGTCTGAAGAGCCGTCCTTATCTATATATTTCTGAGTCAGTTCACCCAGAAAATGTTTGGCATGCTGTTAGTTGGCCCATTCTTTCAGTGATTTTTTTTCTTTTTCTTTTTTTTTTTTTTTTTTTGCAATTGAAGGTCTTTGTGTATTTTTGACGTTTTTTTTTTTAAAATGAATATTTAGATTCAAGTGGGATACGTAAAGGTAGAGATTATGAGCCAACTGACCACGAGAGTTAATATGATTTAATTACAATGACATTAAATTGATACTAAAATATATGAATGCAGTGATAAGAAATCCTATTAAATGTATGGAAGTAAAATATATAAATTGAAAAAAATGTTTGGAAACTTTGATACTAATATTCCTAAATTAATTTTTATTAAATGGTATAAGATATAATTGAATATGAGATCATTTAATATCAACTTATCATTTATTCAACTGATATAAAATGTGTCAGCTTAAATTGATAAATAACTAAAAAAACCTGATTTTTCTTTATGAAAAAGAAAACACGAATACTTGTTTATACGCATGCGTGTTTGGTAGAGAGAGAATCAAAAATTAAAAAGGAAGATAGGGAGAGTTCATGAGAGAGATAGAGAGAGAGATAGAGAGAGAGAGAGAGAAAGAGAGAGAAAGAGAAGGGGGAAGGTTTGTAAATAATTTAGCTTTTAAATGGATTCTCTTGCGAAAAGACATGAACGTGATCTAAACGCGACAAAATCTCGTTTCAACAGAAACGTAATTTGGATGGAAAAGAGAGGAATTCCAAACATGACTATTTTACCTGCTCTGTTTCGAATGACAATCAAAATAAGAAAGACTAATAAGTGGATCAGTTAACAAAAAAAAAAAAACATTAACAACAAAAGAAGTAAAATAAATTAAAAACAAAATGCGTCTTTTTTATATTTGCGTGTTGAATATTATTTCAAACTTAAGTGTGACAGACCGACGCAAATGCTTTTTCAAACTTATAAATGATTGAACGTCGCACAAGAAGTGCTCGCACGCATCTAAAAACGCTGAAGTGTTTATTTAAAATCAAAATAAATTGGACAAGAATGTGAAACTAGAGCAAAGCACTTTACAAAGAGATAAAACAATCTGGAAACCACAAAAAAGCAGCAACAAAAATCATCATCATCATCATCATCATCATCATCATCATCATCATCATCATCATCATCATCATCATCATCGTCGTCTTCGTCGTCGTCGTCGTCGTCGTTAAATTTAGACAAATCAAAATTTCGTTATTAGGAGAGAAAACTTATCAATACTTCATTACCTTATTTGATTCAAAGGAAACAATGAAACCTACGAGGATTATACTATGATTACAAAACCGATACTACATCTCCGCCTCGCAAAGGAGAAAATAATCCCTAAGTGAATGGTATCATGACAGCAGACCGGTCAGTACACTATTCCCTCGCCCCAAAATGTGAAGCGATAATGCCCGGGAGGATAGTCTTATTACAACAGAATATCTTGTAAACTACCTCGTCCTGAATTGAACATTTAAATATAGTACACTAGTCTGAAATAATATAGTCAAATTAATTGAGCATTAATAATCATGATATTAATAATAATAGTAATAATATTGTTTCGGCTTTAGAGAGACAGATACTAAATCTCCATTATTAATAGATATGCGAATTTGCGTGTCTGTGTGTGTCTTTATGTGAGTTTGTGTGTACGTATCTTTTTATAAGTGTGTATGTATGTATGTATGTATGTATGGGTACATGTGTGTTATGTTTGTCTTTAAAGAATGTCCGTAAATTACCCTCTTAGCGTCTTGTAAATAATTGCTCGACGGAAGAGCGGTGTCCAATAGTTCATCCGCATTGGTCGATTTCCTTTGTAGCAACATTATCGTAGATAGCACTGGGCAGTCCTATTTATGAATGGCTGTGAGTGACGACCTTGTGAGTGGCGATTGTTGGTTGAAGTAGTTATGAAAAAAGGAGAGGTTGCAAGATAAGAAAAGAAAGTTCACACACCATGAATTGGAAACGTCACCCAAAACAAGAAGGAGTCCATTCTTAAGATGCGTTCATTCAATCTACACGCTTAACGATAAAAATGACATTTAAAACTTTTAAGCAATTCAGACAAAACTTGAGCGAAACTCATTGACGGGTTGACCAACGGAGTCTCTTATACTGACACGTGGACACATATAAACATAGAAAGCAATTAATTGATTTTGACGTCTCAAATATTGGGGATAATCAAAATAGAATGAACAATTATAAAAGAAGAAATGAAACCTCCAGAGATGAAGTCTTCTGCCAACGTGACGGATTTCCTCGCTCTACACCCGGCTAAAGGCCAATATAACTCTACACAATCATTGTTACAGAAAATACACAACAAAGAGAACAAAAGGAACGAACAGCAACAGAGACTTCAGCTTGTTATCTTTCATAAATGCCCGTAAGATATCGGAGGTTAGTGCTCGAAGTCTTCTCCCCCGAAAAGGTTATTTTATGAACATACGGACCCCAGCTGTCCGAATCGTCTAGTTTAAAGACACTAGATGCCAACATTTGTGATCAGTTAGTTTTTGGCGTGTCCGGGAACTACTCCCTTATTCTCGCTGACCTTTTAAAGGAAGTCTTTTGTTGTTTGACAGGTTTTTATTTCTGTTCCATTAGAAGTCTATCTGTTCTGCTTATCAAGAAAGCCTATAGTTTAAGTCAGTTTGATCCGGAAACAAGTAGCACTGGTAACAACAGCATCCTATGTAAAATGAAAGTATAGTAATAATTGACCTTATAATAAATTCGAGAATAAATGCATAAACCAAGCAAGTATTGAAAAAAGAAAGAAAACTTTTTATCGCAATAAAATATATTCCATATTAATTTGCATTGATTGGACTATTGTTCACATCTTGAGTGTTATTTGTGCAACATTTTGGTCAGAGTGTACTTCGGCCGTCCTCAGGCATGTTCGTTGTTGTTTCGAAAAGGAAAGAGAAAAGTTACTGGCTCTGTAGATATTTTCGTATTCTCTGAGTTAGTCTCTATTTTATGGTTATTGTTTCGAATTTGTGAAAAAAATTGGTTGGTAAAGGTAGGCAAGAAGATCAACGTAACGCCGTGACACAGAATGGGGTTAAAAAGTCGGGACTAGCTGATCACACACGGAAAGAAAAAGGAACACACTACCTTTATATGCTAACAAAAATGAAAAGTTAATGAGCAGACCGAGTCTCGATTTTAGTAGTATTTGAGAGCCTCTAATTGTAGAAAAAACAAATATTGTACACCCTTAAAATTTCGGCAATGGAAGAGATATAATTTCCTGTCGATCTTTATTAGGGTTGCCTCTCTCTCCTTGATCAACCAATTTTTTTCACAAATTCGAAACAATAACCATAAAATAGAGACTAACTCAAAGAATACGGAAATTTCTGCAGAGCCAGTAAGTTATCTCTTGACTTTTCCAAACAAACAACATGATCGAGGACGGCGAAGGACAATCCGACCGAAACGTTGCATATCGCCCAAGATGAGAACAATAGTTTGATCAATACTAATAAACAATCAGCCCTCATATAAGAAATTCAGAACTTAAAAATATATCCCCAGCTTAATGGTTTTATAGTGCTATTATGCACAAAGCGACAACAAATAATAATTCTCACTTGTTCTAAATCAACTCTACCATTAGTGTTATATGCTGACTTATTTATTTTACTATATATATATATATATATATATATATATATATATATATATATATATATATATATATATGACTAAAGATTACCTGAAAGTACTTCTTTCAAACACCTAGACTTAATATTCACAGGGAAAATGAGTTGGAGCAGATACATTGAAAGCATTGCCAAGGCCACTGCGAAGAAAGTGAGCTCTCTCTACCATGTTAGAAACCTACTTACACCTGAAAGTATCCTGTATTTCTATAAGGTCACCATTCGCCCATGTATGAAGCACTGTTGTCACATTTGGGCTGGTGCATTTGCTACTAGTCTCTCGCTCCTGGACAAGGTTCAAAAGAGAGTCGCAAATCTGATAGGTCCTGAACTGTCATCAAAACTTCAACCCCTGTTCCATCTCTCTGTCTGTTCTACAAATATTTTAATGCTGAATGCTCCGAAGAACTACAAGTACTTGTACTCCTTCGACGTAAATATCTCCAACAAACTCGACAAGCAGCAGAATCCCACCCTACACAGTATAAATCCCTAGATGGAAGAAAGCCTTCTACTCTAATAGTTTATTCCCCAGAACTGCTAGACTTTGGAACTCGCTTCCAGATTCCTGCTTTCCCAACTGTACTGACATGCAGAAGTTCAAGTGTAATATGAACAGACATCTCGCTACTAAACTCCTTATATAGTATACCTGTAACTTATGTCCCCAATAGTAGCCCCTTACATAAAAGTGGCACTGTGCCTTGTTGGGGTGAAAATGGAATTATATATATATATATATATGATGAGCTGTGAAACAGCGAAACAGTACTGTATGTGGATGACTATACTGCTCCCTGTCTTGGGTTGAGCATATTGAGAACTGATATAGAAATTACCATCAGCGTATGAAGCGATGCATCAAATTCACAAGCAGTCCTCAGTCTAATGCTTATTCCGCATGGACGACCTTAATTTTTGCTGTATTTATGTCATTCATTTGGTAATGACAATACCCAATGTTGCTAAAGTTCAGTTAGCTAACAAAAATATTATTATTATTATTATTATTATTTTGGGGGGAGGGCATTGCATAATGGATAGAAGCGTTGAATTTCTACGGTTCTAGATAAGCATTGTCTGAAGATAGCGGTTTCAATCCTACTCAAAGCAGGCCAGATGAAAAGTTGGCCAAAACGTGATGAGACAACAACAACTATGGAAGGCAGTAATTACTGAGGATACAGTTAAGAGAATCAGCAGTCCTGTCCCGTCGCGGTTAACCACCTGAAGAAGTCCAGAGGATGAGTTGGGCGAAACGTGTTGAAACAAAAACAACTATGAAGACAAGGATAACGGTCGCAAATAAATAAATATAACTAAATTAACAAAAGCAGGCATTTTGCACTCCATGTATCCATATAGATATATATCTATATATTTATCTCTCCATATATAGACAGAGATAGCATGATGCAATGATTTACTTTTCTGATAGGTCGGTCTGGAATGGACGGGCGAAACGTAACCGAAAAAGATATAAAAGAAAAAATCACTTGAATCACGTGATTGACGAAACGTTTACTTTGACCGGAAAACAGCGGCGACCATTTTAAACTTTTATCAGTTGAAGTGAATTTCGTAATATTCAGAGTGAAAATCGGATCGAAAGCAAATTATTCAGATTGAGTATCAAAGTATTTAATGAAGGTTGATCCGCGCATGCGTGCTGTTAGCGATTATGACAATACACATCACTCTTCCTCGTAATGCGCCCTCGCTTTTATTTATTTATTTTTTTATTGGGGGTTGAAAATATGCAAGATGGCCAAATAACTTATGAATCAGAAAATAAAGTCAAGCCTCTTATGGCGGATTCTGCTTAAGGCAGAATATAAGATTGAAGAACGCGAAATAGAAAGAGAAAGAGCGAGACTGCGATCGTCAAAACATGTGTAGTGACAGCGATCGACTTTGGTATATAATGAGCAAAAATTATTAAGCACTGATAAACAGGCATCATATTTTTGTATATTTCTGTTTTCAGTATAATGACTACCAAATAAAACAAAGTGTCATGTATATTTTGTATTGCCTCAAAATGATTAAGTTTATGAGCAAATAATTTTTTTACAAAATTTTGTTTTATGCTCTTTCCTCTCCTCCAAAATGTTTGTGCTATTTTCTAAAATTTGGAAATAAATTTTGTTTATTTGTATTTCATAGAAAGTTTTGATAATAAAGATGAAATACACAATCAAACCATGAGCTAATTTATTATTTGGTCTAACGGCTTCTTCTATTTATATAATGGGGATGAGTGAGGACATTTCTCAACCTATGTACTCAATGAATTTCTAATCTTCAGACTTAAAATTTGGTAAATGTGTGATTCAGACACGTGGAAAACTTTAAAATCCGTTTTCATCCGCAAAAGGGCTGCTAAGGGGTTAAAATTTAAACATTTTTCGGTAAAAAATAAAAAAAAACGCAAATATTTAGAAGCTAACCTCTTCGATTTAGTCCAGAGTTAACATCTTCAATATAACTATATTCTCTATATAGCATTAATAAGGATAATGGTCAAGGCTAATAAAAAGTTAAATTGTTTTATTTTTCTCGCCGCCTTTCACATTCACCTTAATTTGACGACATTTTCGGGTAATCTGTAAAGGAATAACGCATATAAAATTGACGCTGACAATACTTGACCTATTCTTGCCATAAGCCAAACAACACGTGCACGTGCGTTGTTTGGTTGGCCGGCGACAATTTTACATGCGATATTCATTATCACAATACCAGAAAACTCAAGAATGTCAAATCGTATGAAAAAGTTAAAATAATTAACAAATAAAATTCCGTAGTTTTAAATGTGTGTGTGTGTTTTTTTAAAATTTTTTATGAACAATCTTAATATAGAAAACGTAAATATTTGGGAGCTAAACTCTTCAATGTATAAATATATATGAAATGTGTCGGTTTGAAGCATCACTAATCAAAACGTAATGTGTTTAATGGGAAAAAACCTCGATCGCAAGAGCTGGGTAATTTTTGTTGTTGTTTTGACGAAGACATCGACGAAAACAAAAGAGATTCTTATAGTGGATAGTGTGTTTTAAACGTTGTAAAAGAAATCAAGTAAACGGGTTATTTAACGTTCATTTAATGATTTTAAATGAATTTGACATCGGGCGAAATAATGTCTCTTAGTGAGGCCATATTTTAATATATGTAAGCGTCAATTTATAAAGCAAAAAACTGAATTCTGGAATATGAGCATTTTCAGAACTCAGCCAATCAGAACGGACAGAGTTTGGCGGGGGAGCCGTTATTATTTCTGAACCGTAAATGAGAACGATTATGTTAGGTCTATGTATGTACAAACCAGTTACAGTCGGCGTAATCACAGAATCTGTGGAACATGTATAATTCGTCACAATGACAACTGATAGCAGTGGTAGGACTAAATATTTAGAGAGAAAAATAGTGACCCTTCCTCTAAAGATGTTGCGATTGTGATGGTGTTGCTCGTAGTATGAAATGTAGTATTTTATTATCACGACTGAATGTGTCAAAGATGGTGTTCGAAAGCTACATAAGATAGTGGCTATTAGTCTAGAAGTATTGAATTTGTATGTGGCATCTGTTGTTGCAAACCTACGATACTTTGGCCCAGAGGGGAATTTTTGTATTCATTTTATTATATATAGAGATAAATTGAGTTGACAAAGTTGTATCATAGCATGATTTAATACCAGTTTTGAAACATACAAAACCGACACGTGTTTCTATGAAAATTAAACCGCACTAAGGGAATAAACAACAACAAAAAAAACCCCGTCTCTCTCTCCGTCTGTCTCTCTCTCTCTCTCTCTCTCTCTCTCTCTCTCTCTCTCTCCATATATATATATATATATATATATATATATATATATATATATATATATATATATAAAATTTTTATTTTACTTATAAAACAATAATCTACGGACATGCATGTTTCGAGGTGCGTCAGAGTAACTTGACTTTTTCTATAAATCGACCATTAAGCCATAATATATATATATATATATATATATATATATATATATATATATATATATATATATATATATACAAAGACCAACTCAGCCTGATAATTTAGTGAATGAAATCGGGAGGAAAAATGAAACAATAAATCCACAACGGAACTTATTTATACTAATTGGATCGAAATACTAAACTATATATACACACATATTATGAGATGTGTGCTTGTGTGTGTGTGTGTGTGTGTGTGCATTTGGGTGGCATGTTTTCATTCATGCAAATGTTATTAAATAATAAAGGTATTTCGTTTTTTATGGCTTCTTTATTTTTTTAGTTTTCCGTATAGTCCGTTTAGTATTTCGATCCAATTAACATATATAAGTTCCGTTGTCGATGTATTCTTTCATTTTTCTTTCCGGCTTCATTTACTAAATCATCAGGCGGAGTTTGTCTTTATTTATTTACATTATATATATATATATATATATATATATATATATATATATATATATATATATATATATATATATATATATATGCTGCGGCCGGTCGTTAAAAATCCGCTTTTTATATGATTTTTAAATCTGCTTTTGTCACTGGTTTATAATATATACACACTGACAGTAAGTAAAACACACCACAGCTGATCTATAAAACAATACATTGTTTTTTTTTTATTTCACACCGACAAACAGCTTTGTATTTAAAGTTATGGCTGGTGTTTTGACACCGGTTAAGGCGCGTGGGGTTGGTATTGATGTTGGCGGTGAAAAGGTGTCGAGTTTGTTTTCTCTCTCTCTCTGACCGACTCCTGACTGATCAAATCACATGTGTCTTTTCCAAAATTCTACCTAAATCTACGCCACTTTAAAATGTCAGTCAATCTACTTTTAAATTACTGTTTATGTTCTATATTCGTTTCTATTAAAACATCTTAATATGAATAATTTTCTCTGTATATATTTATTTTGCTATGATAACATTTTATTTTCACAAATATCACAACGATCATGTCACTCGTCGACTAGCAAGCCTTCGGTGTTGCCCTGATAATATCTAACGCACACACACACACACACACACACACACACACACACACACACACACACACACACACACATATATGTATATATATATATAGAGAGAGAGAGAAAGAGAGAGAGAGAGAGAGAGAGAGAGAGAGAGAGAGAGGTGGATAGAGAAGTTTAATAATTAAGTTTTAGAAAGGAACATTCATGTAAACAATTTTGGATGAAGAAAACTTTTTTATAATACTGAAGTACAAAATGATTATGTCTTTCGCGTATTCATGGAACTAAACAATTATCGATTTTTAATGAAACCAGTGAGATGTCAATTAAGTTGAAATTTTGAATTGCATTTCCGTACATAATAATTTCGATTTAATTTGTAATTCATATACGTCATTGATGCATAAGAATAAATACCCAGTGTTATCTGGGTTACTAATTTTAAAACTAAAAGCTAAAGTGTATTATTATTATTATTATTATTATTATTATTATTATTATTATTATTATTATTATTATTATTGTTGTTGTTGTTGTTGTTGTTATTATTATTATTATTATTATTATTATTATTATTATTATTATTAATTGTTTAAATATGAGATGATTTACAAATCAAGCAAGGACGCAGCTAACAAAAACCACGAAAGCCACAGACTGGAAGTCATAGACTCGAGTTTCACCCTCGTTTGAGCTTATTAGTTGAACATATCCGGACTTGGATATTATTTTCAATACCTTAAAACAAAAAACAAGTCGAAGCGAAAAGATGGCAGTAGAAGGAGGAATCGAGAAAGATATAGAAACTCATACACACCGATACAAAAGTAGAGTTTTAAAATAACCATAGTACATGTTTCATGCTTACGCAACCACCAGTGCATGAAGTGATAACTACTGCTGGTCAGAAAGTGACAAAATCATTGATTTCGTAGGCTATCGTTCTCAAGGTCCCCGCAAGAGCGTATTCAATAACCAGAAGTCGGAATGTTGCACACACACACACGCACGCACACACACACACACACACACACACACACACACACACACACACACACATATATATATACAGAGAGGGAGAGAGAGAGAGAGAGAGAGAAAGAGAGAGAGAGAAAGAGAAAATGTAAAGAGTTTGTTTAAAAACTGATTAGTGCTCAGTTATTGGAAAGAGTCCAACATATTTATTTAAAGAGGTAGAGACAAGGATTTAGAAAGACAGACACACAGATATAGTGATTACACGATAAAAAATGAAAGTCAATCTTAAGACTAAAACTTCTTCATTCTCAACATGTGTCAGACTTGATACGCATGAATGAAGACTAAATACTTTGCGTTTCTAATAATAAAAAACAACAACTCCTTGATCGTCTTCAGAGCGTTGTTTGTGTTTTGTATTCACGCCTCCGCAAATCCATGTTTGAACAGCAATTTATAATTGCCGCTGTCTGCACATGGGAGTAGAGACGTGCACGCATGCGTATACGGATATATTTGTATTGCTAAACAGAAAGCATTTGAATGTCTGCCGAAGCGAACATAGCTCTCTGCTATTTTTAATCAAAATCATCGCTCACCAACGGCATTGCGCGAACTTGAACCGTATTTTAGATATTCCTTGTTAAAAAAAAGCGCAGTATCAGTTTGTGAGATTTTAAGCAGAAGAAAGAAAAAGACAAAAGGGAAGTTGTTCTTTGATTCATTATAACATATTTGGGATTCTTTTGTGTCCAAGCCTATAGATGTCTGTCGGTTCTCCTATCACGCTTAATTTTTAAATCATGCCGAGATCCTAAAAATACGACATAATCACGTTGACACACCGGTTCTCGTCAGATCACCGAAGTTAAGCAACGTTGAACCTGGGTGACCATTTGGGAATTCTAGGTGTTGTATGTGCGCTCCGCTTATCTCGGCATTGTTTCTAGTCAGTTTTCGGCCTCTCCCTGCCACTGAACTCAAGTAGTGCTGATTCAGGAGGGGTGTGGTTGGGACTACGCAACCCTTGCCTCACAGTTACCCACACCTAACCTTACAGGGGTTTCCGTTGTCTCTTGAGACTGAATAGAGGCATCGACTTTCCTAAAAGTACTTGATTTCAGGGACAATTCTCAACGTATATACGAGTCAAATACGCCCAAAGATAATGCACGGCTGCCGCATGTAAGAAAATAGTGCTCAGAGCATCAACATTTACTTTGACAGTAAAGAAACTGACTTAACAATCTAATGGAATGGTTATCTCCCCTTTCCTCTACAGCCCGTTTCTCACAAAAGACATGCTCATTTTATCATTATTTCCATTTACTCGATCGAGATTCAATCTCTGATTCCTATTTCTAACTGTAAAGCCACTGTAAAGAACTTTACAGTTATGTAGAAGGTGGGGAAGGGTCGGTTTATAATGCTAATAGGTATAAACTCAGGGTGAAATAAGAGCGAGCTATGGACACCTGAAACTTTCACATGTTCCCTCTCGTTAGTATCTTATTCGAAAAACCAACAATGTCAACAAAATAAAATAAAACAATAAATCGGTTATCATAATGTGAGAGAGATAACCATTAGAAAAAAAAAGTTGTACAAAACATGAGGAAACGCAAATAAAGAGAAGACAATGTAAATTTCATGCTAAACAAAACAAACATACCAGAAGAAAAGAACTGGAAATAGATTCGTCAACAATATTGTATGAAGTACTGTTATTCCACACGAATATATCTCCTGCACGATCGACACTGCACTGATTATGTTCTTAAAATAGGTATTCATTTTGTCCTATCTCGAAATCATCAATTTGTTGATTTATGTTTATATATTAACAGTATACATTATATATTTATTTATAGTCAAAAGGCGTTCCAAAAGTAATTCCTCCTATTTTTCTTATTACGTCTGAACGGATCAGAGTCGATTGCAAATTGCATTGTTATGATGACTGAAATTATGCATTCATAACTTGGAAGTTTCATATCTCTGTTGCAGATACTGACAGCATGAGACTCTAAGAAAGCAATCCCTATCATGGACGTGCATCAAACGCAGAGAGGCGTCGTTAAATTCATGGAAAATGTGCATTGAGAATGGTGGTGACTATGTAGAAAAATTAATTCCTGAGCACAAAATTCGCTCGTTTTAATGGTACCACTCCCGATTTCTTAGCTCTTTAACTGTTTGAGTTTAAAAAAATAGGGGTTTCTACTTTTGGAACTACCCTAATAATTTACGGTGACATGAGAATCTCAGTACTGATCCAACATATCGCTATTGATGTACTTTCTAGAGACAGCATAACTTGGAGAAGAAACGTAATTCCTTGTATAAGTCGATGTGGGTTAACCATACTGAGGGATCTTATCTGAGCTTTGAATACTATGCTATTTTGAATATATGGTCAGGGTTTACTCGTAGGGTAAAGTGTTCTCATGCCAAGTTGTTCTGACAAATTCGTGTACAAAAGACTTAAGTGAATCGATGATGGTGCCCCGAAGGTACTGTCATTAGTGCACTCTAAGTACAGTCAAATAAATGATA
This sequence comes from Euprymna scolopes, assembly GCF_053919585.1. Lineage (NCBI taxonomy): Eukaryota > Metazoa > Mollusca > Cephalopoda > Sepiida > Sepiolidae > Euprymna > Euprymna scolopes. Next base: position 29,293 of record NW_027633375.1, read on the forward strand.
AAAATAAAATTAGGGACTCAAGCATAAACATACATGTAATAGAAATCGATTGTAAACTTAAGAAAGAAAAAAAATGCTTATTTGTTTACAGCATGGCGTGAGAAAGAATATATAATCGCATATAGTTTAATTATGTACAAAGTTTACTTAATGGCATAGTGTCTATTGGGTAAGATTATGACGTGGTTCCTGTCGTTAATAGGGTCATTCTGAACGACAATGTATAGCAAAGAACCACACCAGCATTTAAAATGAGTTGGGTATAAAATTATTTTAGCGAAAGAAGTAAATGAAAGATATATACGGGCGTGCAAGCAAAATAAATTAGAATAAATGAAACTTGAGAGAATATAAGGGTCAGCAGTTAGGAAGAGCTAACCCAAAACATAAACCGAGGTTTGCAAATTAAAATTTAGGCGGACAAAATTTTATGACAAGCATTTTTATATCCAAATTTTTATAAGAATATAAAAGCTATTTTCAATTAATGACCGTTCATTAATGCAAACTCGCGTTTGAAAAAAAATTGAATCAGTTATCACAAGTTAGTATGTTCATAGTGTGAATAATATAGTTATGTGAGCATTGTATCTCGTAGGTATTGTCACCACAGCTAAGAGAGAATAAAAATGACATTAATTTGAACATGCATGTAATAGAAATCGATTGTAAACTGAAAAACGAGAAAAATGCTTAACAATAATATTATTTGTTTATGACATGGTGCGAGAAAAAATATATTATCGCATATAGTTTGATTATGTACAATACGTGCGTTATGGTATAGTGTCTATTGGGGAAGATTGTGGCGTGGCCCCTGACATTAATAGAGCCATTCTGTGTATGTGCGTTGATTTACTTTGTAAGTGAATGTGTAAGTTTGAGTAGTAGTTCGTTTTTGTTCGCCTCACTCTTACTTGTATGTAAGAATGTGTGCATTAGATGAAGAAGGCTTGTATGTGAGTCATTGAAAAGTTTATTTTTTCGCCTCCTCGGTCAAAGGCACGGAAAGTGCTGAATATATGTCGTTGGTTTCAGTGAAGCCGCCTGGAAAAATCTCTGTTTAGCTTGTGGTTGTTTGTGTACTCGTTTTATAGGAGTCTCCAAGTTTGCGTCAGTTTATTACTTTGACATAGACGTTGTTACTTTTGGAGTTTGAAATGATTTTTATTGATTGAAAATACTTTCAGTTAATAGCTTTCTGTGAAAACTGATTTGTTTTAGGGAGTGACAAAGAGGGCGAATCCAAACAAAGTGGGGGAAGAAAGAGGGTAAGCTATAAGAGACATTTGCTTTTTAGCGTTCGTCGGAATCGTCACAGATGTCGAATTCGTTCCTGAGAACGGACTGACAAGCCATGATATCCATATGCACGTGTTCGAAGTTATGCGTGGGATAGTCAATTCTACACGTACATTCACAATAAGATACGCTAGAAGAGTAAGAAACCGAGAAAAGGGTTTAATATACGCATTCCAAAATGGCGCCTATCGAAAATGTATGTTTGAGAAGAATCCTAGAAAATAAATAAAGAAAATACTAAAAGAAAAATCGCAGAGAAGAGAAAGGGGATGACGGATTATAGAAGCAATACATAAGCACAGAGAGAGAGAGAGAGAGAGAGAGAGAGAGAGAGAGAGAGAGAGAGAGAGACAGAGACAGAGACAGAGACAGAGACAGAGAGAGACAGAGAGACAGAGACAGACAGACATACAGAGACAGACAGACAGACAGACAGAGGAGGAGAGAGAGAGAAAGAAAGAAAAAAAGAGAGGGGGGGGTGTAGTAACGGGAAAGTGAGAGATAGGGGAGGAGAAGAGGAGAGTGCGTGCGTATGTTTCCATGACAATAAATCGATATGTTACCAAACGGCAGTCCTCTTTGAAATAATGAAATTAAATTGTATATTAGCAATTGGTCGTGTTCGTGGCTATACGATTTTTCATTGCTTTTCTCTTATATTAAATCACCAATCGTTACAATTAATTTTTTTTTTTAAATTGCGTCATTTCATTTTTATAAAAGGCTTTGTATGTCGGTCTGTCACATTTATGTCTGTTTTAATAAATATTAATAATTTTAAAACTACTGCTACTGCTACTAATACTACTACTACTACTACTACTCGTATTCTTCATCCACCTTTTCCTTTTCACAACAAAGTTTTGACTGTTTTACTATTGGGTCACCACTTATCAAAGCCAAGAACCACTCGAAGATAAATGTTAATGAAATTAAATAATTGTCAGCCGAAAGATGAGGAACACTATAAAAGTGCTGATATTGATCAAGGGTATAAACTGGTTATTTTTTTTAATTGATGGCTTGATTGGGGTGATCTCTTTAAGTTGGGTTCAACTAGTGTAAGAGGATTGAGGTTATTTAAAAGTGTGCGATTTCCTTTGTCGAGAGTAAGCCAATAAATACCATGTGTTTCATAGTCGGGAGTGTATATAGACATGGTATATTTAACGTCTATTTACGAGCCTATCGTGTTTGGAACGTCTATATTGGATGTAGGAGTATATACATGTTTATGCATGCGCGTGTATAGAACAGGACAGTTCCTTCACAGCATGACGAATAACATTGTCAGTAGGGACACCAACAAAAGACACATACCTTTTCAAACTTTCTTTCGTGCTTCCTGAAATTAAAGATGCTTTTCCTCCAAAAAAAGGGAAACGCCAAGACGTGAATTATATTTTAATATAATAATTTATTTCAATGATCGGTCCCTTCTCGGAGTTGGCACACTCGTACAAGTTTACATTTTGCCAACTCGCCCATTTGACTTACACGGGCGTCATCTCCGTCTGTTCGCTAACGCTTTGGGTACCAAACTCCACTCTCTACGTGTATCTCTAGACTATCTTTTCTTAATTTTCTGACCACCTGACCAATAATGAATCTACTTAGCTAAAAAAGAACAATCACCCCATTTTTTCCACATATTTTTTGTGTTAGTTATGGAAAATAAAATTCCTTTTCACCAACTTAACATTCCTGGTACATATTTTAACAAATATTTTATATTTAAATACCTAATCCGCTTCGATAACATTCTGTCTATTATACAAACATTCCCTTTTGTTATCGAAATATTTCTGCTAAGTCAGCATTGAGAATCGCCCACGGTCTCTACCCGGCATTTTCCTGGACTAACAACACAACAGATAGTCTTTGATTTATTAAGCTTACGTTTAAAATATCACTTTTGTTTGTATATCACAATAAAAAGAATAGCATGTCTTGCGTTAACACGCAGATTGAAGAGGCGTGTCTAAAGAAGAATACGTTTTGTTTTACCTTCTTGTAACACATTCACAGCAAGAACTCCTTTTACTACCACAACGAAAAAGATTTTTCTTTCTATCTATGTGCCTAGCACCAGACGGAAGTTTCAGGAACATACCTTTTTTGCAAGGACTTTCCGCCTGTTAACATATTACCGCGAAACTGCTTCCCTGATGATTACAACTTGGTCATTTTCAAATCCAATGTGAACAAATTCTTGCCAAAAATTTGCTCCATATATAATGGGTTGCGTTCTGCTACTTTCAGTTATCTATTGCGGTATTATTAATTGATTATGTTTCGTCACACTAGATTATATCTTGAATGCCTACTAGAGAGAATTTGAATGCTTACTAGATACTATCTTCGAGTATCTACAGTTTCTCTCTACAAGAGTTTGTCACGACAATCTGGCATAAGGATACTTTTACCTATAAGTAAACCTTAACTAAATATTCTAAATAGTATAGTATTCGACGCCCAAACAGAATTCCCTCGGTATGGCTAATCTACACTGGCTTATACGAGGATTGGTACACCTTAGTGCACCAATCCTCGTATAAGCCAGTGTAGTTGATGAAGTAATGTTGCCTATAGTAGAAAGAAACACTATGTTGGATACTCCACCAGTCTAGGTATAATCCAAAATAGAGGCATACTATAACGTACATAACTGGTCAATAAGTGAGAGGAAAAAATAATATTCCTAACTTCTTAAATAACATTTGAGAGGACTGTAGAGGAATATTCGACTATGTATCTCACACAGAGATAAAGTGTCCAGGAAAGGGACCCTTGATTTTTGAGAAGTTCGACTGAAGTAAAACGAAACAAAGTCATAACAGTAATAATGTATTCGATGAATACTTTCCGTTTAAGGTTCATAGTGGACTTCATTATGTTATCTAGTTTGGAAAATCTTGTCCACCTAAACGTAATTTTGCGTTTCATTTCAAACATGATATCAATCTTGCTTTTCACTATCTTCCTTAGGTACATGTAATTGTCAAATTTCTCGATATTTTCATCGCTCACTAAGAGCTGGGGCTTTTACGACGTATTTGTTGAACCTGACCTTGGGTTTTCCTGTGTGCATTTCAAGGTCAACAAAATAGCCAGCATTGTGGATGTCATCAGGAATCGCACTTGAGGTGTGTGGCTTGTTACAATGATATCGTCGGCAAATTTTGGATCAGCAAGTTATTTTTAGTTTATATTGATCAATGTTGGTACTCCTTCAATGTTCCTTGTGTTTCGATTGGCAATCATTTCCGCCTTATTAACTCTTATACTCGATTGGTTCTTGGTTTTGATAAATCAATAGTAAAAAAAAAACAAAAAAACTTCGTTGTTAAAAGTATGAGGAGGAAGAATATTAGTAATAGTAGTAGCAATAGTATAAGAAGTAGTTGTTCTTATTGTGAAAATAACAGCTGTTTTGTATAGAGAGTAAAGAACTGTCTATTATCCACGATTCACGGTTTGTTGTGTGCCATTTTGAAGTCAAATAATAAGTAAAATGGTCTGATTCTTAAAGAAACCTTTTCTCAGATAAGCATAATTTGTAGCTTTCAAGAACCCATTAAAAGGAACGTTTGTTTTCGTTTATTTTAATGTTTTGATTAGATTGTATGGATTTCTTGATCTGTGTGGATGTTCTGTCCGAAATTAACATGGTTGCCCGACGATTTAAAATGCTTTTTGAAATGAGAACACTTGTTTCTCTTAATATTTTTGATAAGCATTCCTGTATCTTTTTTCCGAGTGCAAAACCAACTGCCAGAATTATCATTCGATTCATTTAGAACATACTAACAAACAACAATTTATAAAATGTTGTGATATCTGGGGTCAGCCATCTTTGTGATAATATTAAATATTCATTTGGTGCCTGTGAGATTTTATAATTTAATTTCTTCGTTAAACACTAAAATACATCAGGAAAATTTGTGTTCATCCCTGTAAGGAAGTGTAATTGCTATTTAGCCTCTTTTTTGAATTTCACAGTACAACAAACTAAGACACGGCATTCAATTTTTTTTTCAGGTTTAAAAAAATCGAGAGTTTAATTTGGAGTTTGGCTGGTGATCTTCCTCCTCGGTGCTTCCATCCTTTTTGATCCTTCACACAACCATTTTGTGTTGTACTAGCAAATATTGCTGCCACCACATGTATTTGTGTGTATATGTATGTATGTGTGTGCGTGCGCATTCGTGTGAAATTTTGTGTGATTTCTGACAGTTTCTGTTCCCTTGGACTCGTGTGGTGTCTTACTATATCTATTTCACTTTATATGTGGCTGGTGAGCATTTGTAATTAATGTAGGTTTGTTTCTGCATTCAAGGATGTTTTACTTTAATATTTCTGCTGTTTTCATAATTGCCGTCTGTTGTACGGTCTTACTCTCCCCTTTGATTTCAAACTTCTCATCTTTTCTTCTGTTTTTCTGGATTTTGTTACATATTACGTTAGTAGCGATTAAGTGAAGTTGGCTTGTTTCGACAAGGGATACATCGAGTGCAAGGGAGGATAACCCAGATTCGTAAAATAAAATTGTTGCCAGGGTTGAATGAAAGATGGGTGGCATGGCAGGAGCAACATGTCAAACAGCAGACAAAAAATGTTTTCGAGTAAGATGAACTAAAGTTTTAAAATCACTACTCTGGATAGTCACGCGAATGAGACACGCCAATGATGTAGAAAACTAACAATCTCAACAAATGTTACCGATGTCTTTCGGTCTGCATCACTTATTTCTTACGTTATGGAGGAAATAATTATTTAGTTATTTAGTCTCTCTCTATACCAAATCTATTTGCTCCAAGTAAAACGTTGATGAGAACTCAGTGAACTTCTCCTTGTATTTTTCCCACATGATAAGTTTTATTTGTGGTAGTTAAATAGATGAGACAATCAACGGCCATTCATGTAACGGCAACGGGGAAAAATAGCGACGGTAGGAGAATAAAAAGACCAGTACGCATAAGCAACCCGCATGTATGTATAGGTACTTTTATTTGGTTTATTGATTGCTCATTGAAGAAAACATTAGAATTGTTCATAGTGATCTCATAATTATTGGTATTATAGTGATTTTTAATTATGTTACAAAGCCCTTTTTGTTTTCTAGCAAGTTCCCTGTATTATTTCACTCACTAGGAGTTTTCCCACAAGTCATCATTAGAGAGTGCTCACTGATAACAACCAGTGGTCTTCCTTGGAGTTTGGGTGACAACAAGTTTCCCATATTTCCAGTAATTTTCACCTCTTTCGATAACCTTTGAAAATAAATTCGCGTTATCATAATATTCGGTTGCTGTTGACCATTGGTTTCACCTGGGATTTGGATAGCAATAAGCCTCCCCACAGTCCCAGACATTTCTGTACATATCCATTGGAGGTCTGGTACATGCTTTCACCTCTTGGGCATTCCATCCTTCTTGATCTTTTGACTATTTGGTATGTTGCTAGCCGATGCCGGCACTACATTTTTTTGTGCGGGGGTCAGGATTGACGAATGAGGGAGGAAGAAAAGGAATTATTATCATCATCATCATCATCATCATCATCATCATCATCATCATCATCATCATCATCATCATCATCATCATCATCATCATCATCGTCGTCGTCGTCGTTGTTGTTGTTGTTGTTGTTGTTGTTGTCGTCGTCGTCGTCGTCATCATCATCATCATCATCATCAAGGCAATTTATGTCTCACAGTTCCTGCTAAAAATAAATGCATATTTGAGTGTCATTTTGCCTTCAGGCGAACGTCTTCCGAGAGTACATTTATCCATTTTAATTTTTGGCCTTATAATACGGGGAGGAGGCTCATGTATTTACGCTTACGTCGGACACATATTCTGGTATTCTTTAAAGCGTTTATTTATGGAAAATCACATCCTTCTACTCACGGCTGTCCCAAATAACGCATCAGTGTTTTCCATCTCACCTGAACAGCAGCCAAGTCTAATAATAATAATTCTCAGAAACAGTTATTTATTTATTCCTATCACTTTAATTGGAATTTCGTAAATTCAATCACTTCAGATTTATTGACCTGCTTGTTGTTACTGCGTTTTACTGGGTCAAAATAAATCTCTCGTTGTTCACGATAATTTCTCCCTAAAAAACACTTTATCACTTCTCGTTTGGATTTTAAACTAGAAACATCTTCTCTATTTTCCGCTTCTCTTTGTTTATATTTCTGAACTGAAAATGATAATCCCAGCCAAAAGCAGAGCAGCGACAATTTTGCATTGTATATAAAAGTTGTACGCATCGTTTAATGGTGAAAAACACTGTTGGAAAATCATGCCTGAAACTTGGTAAACAATTTAGGCATAAACTTATGTTTACTTGTATCAAATGTGGTTACATTAGAGAAAGCATTATATATTTTTGGCAAGTCGGGGCAGAAGGGTCACCTTGTATCATCATATCATATTCAAAATTATAATATATAGATATGTTATATAATACATATTATAAAATCATTGTCTATAATAGTTTTTTTAAATTATTTTAATTTAATCAATTTAATAATATTACATTTAATTTATTGTAAATGAAATACTGATAATAAAAATATCACTTGTTAAGAAATTATGACATAGTTTCTATAACCCTATTATAATAGGAATCATTTCTTGCTGTGCCACACCGAAGATCATCGTTATTTTACTTGACTTTATGAGCGATTATCCATCGCCACTCCCAGAAATCATCTTAAGCTATCAAGCCAACAGGACATCAGATGAAACTTTTTGATGTTCTGAATATCGGCATTTTTGGTAGTGAAAAATATTTTCATGAACTTTTTGAATTTTTGTCAAATGTGTACTTATGTATTTAATGAATATAATTTATTCATTTTTAATATATATATATATATATATATATATATATATATATATATATATATATATAAACTGAGCGGACATTATTGCAGATTATGTTTTAATCCAACCAAAATGAAAAGTAAAGCCAAACCATCTACTTAATACCAACGATAGAGATCGACGTGACGTGTCAATGACACTTATAAAATGTCTTGCTTTTGGTGTGAATAATTTTATTTTTACTAAGGAATCACCATTTATCAAGATTCAAAAATCACTTGAGGATAAGAGCTAACTGTGTGTCAGTTGGATGGTGAGACAAAGCCGTGACTATTGGTAATGATGGTCGTTATTAGAGAGAGAGAAAGAGAGAAAGAGAGAGAGAGAGAGGGGGGGAGAAGAAGGGGAAACTATTGATAATGGCTGTAGCTAGACAATTTTTGTTGTAAATGTTTTACAGGGATGGGAGCATATATTGGAACTTAATCGAGCACCTACCATAATAATAACGATAGAGTAGAGTAGAGGAAAACTTGCAAGGCCTCTTCTGCGAGAAAGAGGTAGAAGGGAGGACGGGTGATGTTTTTCTAGCGAATCTGCCGAAACTTGCCATGCTATTTAATGTTATGAATGGCACAAAAACCCCAAAGCAGCCATTATCTATAGGTTACTAGTATGAAGAAAATAAACATAAATATCAGCTTTTGGCTTTAGAAATTGCGATATTGAAAGGTGATACACCTGGACTCGAACTCTGACTGTCAGTTTTAGGAAAAATCTTTGTTCATGAAAGTTTCCGTTAGTGTTAGGTTGGTAACTATATCTCTCTCTCTCTCTCTCTCTCTCTCTCTATATATATATATATATATATATATATATATATATATATATATATATATATATATGTGTATGTGTGTGTGTGTGTGTGTGTTGTTTTTTATTTCCGTTTAATCTGTTTAGTTACACATGTTTCGGTTACCGAATCGTATTAACGATCCAGTAAATTCGCCAGACTTTGCAGAAATGGTTATTATAATTGGAAAAATGATTTTAGAAGAAGCATGAAAAAAGCGAAAAGAAAAAACCTAAAAAAAAGGGGGAAAAGAAAGAGGAGAAAAGGGGAGGCGGAGATCGACAATAGTTAAGTTTTAAGGTTTTAAAAGCATTAAACGGTTGTGGGGGTTAGGGGGAGTTTAGGAAATTCAGCTAACATGTGTAACTAAACAGATAAAACGGTAATAAAAAACTATCAATAGTTTCTTTCGCTCTCTCTCTCCCTCTCTCTCTTTCTCTCTCTCTCTCTCTCTCTCTCTCTCTCTCTCTCTATATATATATATATATATATATATTGTAAGTAGACGAGGTTTTTGTTGCGAATGTTTCACAGGAGGGGACCATAGTTTGAATCTCAGTCGAGCACCTGCCATAAAAAATAACGATTAAGTAGAGGAAGACTAACAACCTCTTTTTTGTGAGAAAAAGGTGTGTGAGATATTCTTTTACCTACGTTCGCCTCAAACAAAACAAATCGCGAGTTGGTTTGGATGTAATGGGCTACTATTTGGGACCATGCCTAGGAAAGGCAATTCCTCTTTTGGATTGACTAAATTTGCTTTGTTTTCTAAAAGAGACGTCTTTTTCTTCTGTATATCATACATTAGAATTTTGACGTATTTCCTGTTAGCTTTCTTGAGGTTGGTAATAACAGTGCGATGTGTGGATTTTTAGTCGCTTCACTGCTTTGTTTGTGGTCTCTGATCATTTTATCCCGCGCTACACATTCATTTCTTAGTTCCATGTACTGATCATTTTAATTCTCGAATTTGTCCATCACCTCAAACTTGGCAGCTTGATAAAGATTATAACAATAGTAAATCGTTATCTGAAGGAAGACTTAATATCAAATCATGTCTCCATGCAACGGTTAGACGTCACTATGTTTTTCATTGCTCATTCGTTTTATAATGAGTACGCGATAATATCAGAGGCTGTCATTTTCAATCAAGCACAAACAGATTCGATTAAAATTACCTTAAATTATTTTCTGTCAATACCAACAAATCGAAAATAAAACGAATTTGTCCGTTCTCTAATCTGGATCCGCCAATCATTTGGACGTATTCACCTCAGCCGATAATGACTTATTCGGTCATTTTCGCCGAGATGATAGGCTTATTTAGTCCATTCATAAAGTCGTTCATTGGTTCACACGTTGGTGATGGTAATTGGTTTACGCCATTTATTGGTTACATTCATCTCATCCATTACAGATAGCGAATGTAAATGATGTCAAATTGCTTCTTATAAAAAGTAAATTGAATTGAATCAATTTCATATCAATAGTTATTTCTTACTATTATGATTAGTAGTTCTCACAACAGTCATTACCAACGATCGCTCAGGAGTCAAAACAGGTTGTGTCCAATGGAGTCTTTGTGACAGCAAGTCTCCTAAGCTTTCTAGCACTTTTCATTTCTTTCGATTACTAATGGAAGTTACTTTGCGTTCTCGTACGAGTCGTTTAATCATTGCATTTTCACCGATAATGAGTTTTTCTGTAATTTGAGTAACAGTAAACTTACGTAAGTTTACAGTATTCTTGATTCACATCCAGTTGGGGTCTGGGTGGTGCTATCATTTCTTAGTCCGTTCATCTTCTCTAATCTTTCACGACGATATATTGTTGTACAAACCAATGCTATGCCACCATATTTTTTGCGGGGATCCATTGACACAAATAGTTAAAAACACTAATGTCCCCAGATTTCCGTTACTCTTCGTCTTACATTATAAATATTGTAAAAAAAAAAACAATTTGTTCTTCCTGCAGTACTCATTACCAGTTTATATTGATGTTTCATTGATAACGGGAGGTGGTTTTTCTCTAGAATTTGTGCAACAATAAGTCTCCTCAGACATTCTACTATTCTCTGTTTAATTTCAATTCTGACCTGTCTGTCGCTACACCTTCATGAACATTTTCCGTACTACAAATCAACATTGCCGGTATATATTGAAAGTTGGCTATTTCAGTTCATTTAAAATATTTTTAAATGTGTTTGAAAATATTGAGGGACAAACAGGGGTAAATAGTTCTGGCGAGGTTAGAAGGTCAGTTGGAACAAAACGTGGAAACGAAAATAACCGATGGTGAGAAAAGTGTGAATCGCGTGAGAAGTGACGTCGTAAAAAAAAATTTAGTAAAATATTTTTTGTGTAAGAAATCGACTGAGAAGCGAGTCAAGTAAACATAGTAAAACGAGGTCATAAAACATGGGCAGTTAAAACAAACTAAGCTCAATTTCTCACACTCTACGGTATCGATTCATTATATAAGGGCGGGAATAAAGAACAAACTCCTGATTTGAAAATGTTAGCTGGTTCTACAGGGTGCCAAAAAAAAAAAAAAAGAAAAAAAGGGCCCCAACTCTAATTAGGCCCCGTTTCTTAGCGTTTTGTCCGAATGAAATGAAACTTTGGTCATAACTAGTTTATTATATTCAAAACATCACATAAAAACACTAGGGTTTTGGGCCTTTTTTTTCCGTTCTACAGCATATGTTCTAGATATGCTTTCTATGTTTTTTTTTTGGGGGGGGTCACCCTGTATTAATTCGAGTTTTGTTGGACAGGAAAAAAAGAAAACTTCATTTATGTTCCTATTCAGAGATAAAGAATTCAATACAAAAAAAGCACTTATCATCTTCTCAGAACCAAATTAGAAAATATTTAACAGCAATGTGTTAATCCGCGCACATGTTCACTTTTCCATAAAATAATAAAATCGTTGATATTTTGTATCCAATGATAAATTACATTTATTAACGACAAATGAAGCTGAAGCGGTCGTCATCTATACACATTTCAGCGCTCATCCAGTTGTACCTCAATATTTAAAAACAAAAAAAACTATAGCTACACAAAAACTTCATCATGCACCTGATAGGTTAAGAAAAGGCTATACGCGAAAACTTCATCCAGTATTGTAGGTTTTATGAAATAAAATAAAATTTTATCGGTAAACGATTCCTAGCTGATATTATTATGATGATTGTGTTGAATTATGTCCCTTTGGCTTTTAAACTTAATGTAAGCAGAAAATGGCAGCCAAGATATTTTACCGTTAAAATATATTTTTCTTGTTTAAAAATACTTGAATTTGCATAATTTTATGGCGTACTGCCTTTTTAAAACCAAACACCTAAGTACATAATACATTTTTTTTGTGTTTTGTTTATTTTTTGCTGTATCAACAAGGCTAGGCAGATTTAATATTAAGATAAAACTGAATAAGCACCCACATTTCGTGTATCTAAAAAAAGTAGTGGATTTAACAGATCTACGTCCAAACAGAATAGAAGCTTCTACATAATATGAGAGGTGGCAGTGGTGAAGTGGATAGAAACGTGGACTGGTGAAGTGGACGTAACAAGATCGAATCCTGGCTATTCTATATAGCACCATTCTCACAATGGATATTGCTTCACATGATTCTTCATAAACGTATCCGATTCGAGTCAGAATTGAGGAAACCAATGCCAGCAGAATCGAATCGACCAAAAGTATGAGCGTGCTTATCTATCTATCTATCTATCTATCTATCTATCTATCTATCTATCTAAAAGGAACTTTTTCTCTGTGTGTGAGTTCGTTCCCTGTGGATTCCTAAACGGCGAGGTCGAGTTTTATTTTAAATTTCACATAAATCTACTTATGTGCCTGGCAAAGTTCTTAGATATATTTTGTATTAGAATGTCTTCGATAAGTATCGATAATCGATAATCGATAATCGAAAAACTCCAATGAAAAAAGAAACAGGCGATTTTGACTGAAGTTGCCTTGTACTGCCTAACATCACAAGTTCGTTTAAGAAGTTTTATTACCACACAAGCAAAAGGACCCAGCATATAAAATCAACAGTAGGTTCTTTGCTATGACAGGCGCGCATTCGAAATGAATGTTTCTGTTTAGAGCACAACTGATCTATGAGACTTAACAATTGCATTTTAAACTATAATTCAAGCCTTTGAATTATAGTTTAAAATGCAATAGTTATATAATTATTATATATTATATAAAAATATATACATGATATGAAAATAATTTTATTTTATATATATAAAAATATTTATATATATATAAATATATATATTGCATAAAACATGTTATAAAGTCAACAGCAGGTTCTCTACAGTGCAATGTAGATTACAATATATTGCGGACTAAGCCACTGCGGGGAGGCAGGTGAAACTTCTTTCCGATGCACTGCGGTGGGTCCCCAACTTAAGCAGGCAAGTAGATAATAGATAATGGGAGATTTCATCGATTTCGATGACAATAAAATATGCGTGGGTGAAACATTTATTGATCTTCATTTAGGCCTGGGCAACTTCGGGTCTCCCTGCTAATCTATATAGAAAAAGAAGAATGCCTGGGCTTATCGATAAAAAACAAGACGAAATCGTGTAGAAAAACAAAGTCTACAAAAAGCAAGTATTCTCAGAATAATAAAACGAAACAACATGGGTATAAATAAGTTACGACGAAGTTTCATATTTTTAAATATTTAGAAGTTAAAATACAAATCATATTCTATTGAAAGAAAAAGATATTTAATCAGCACATGTCAACTTCTCTCTCTATTACGTTCCACCTTACCTTTAGAATGTATCTATTATTATAAAGTTGTATTTCTGTTCGTTTGTTTTGCTTGTTTATTTGGTTACAATATACGTTATAGCAGATTACGTCATATAGAACGTCATAGTAACTGATTAAATCCCGGCCAACGTCGGGTCTCATATTATACCTATTTCCAATGCCTTCCCACGGAACAGAGTTAGACACCAGGGTCGTTTTTTAACTTTGACTGTTCCTCCACTGAAAGAACACAAAATAATGGAAGTGTAGCATCTGAAGAACATATACTACACTTTGATGGATTTATTTACTTCTCCATTGAGCAAATTAGTCACAAGGCCGTTTTTTTATGTGGAGAGATTGGGGAAATGGGGACCAGCTCCCCGGGGAGTAGGGGAGCTGTATAGTGACAATTGGTATGAAGGTTTTCCCCTACATTGACCAATAACTGATTGCTACAAGAGCAATGGTCTTATATGTGGGGTTGTCTCCACATATGGTCTTTGGTTGCAACATATGCTGGAACAGATACGGTATTTATTTGCTCCCCCACCGAGCAAATTAGGCACAAGGCCAATTTTTAATGTGAGGAGTGAAGGGAGGGGGAAGGGAAAAAGGGGACCAGCTCCCGAGAGGTGGGAAATGGGAGCTGGTTAAAGGTCAGGCATGTGGGGTTGCCCCCACATCTGGTCTTTGCTAGTCATAGCTTGCAGCATCTGCTGGAACAGATGGTATTTATTTGCTCCCCCACCGAGAAAATTAGGCACAAGGCCAATTTTTAATGTGAGGAGTGAAGGGAGGGGGAAGGGAAAAAGGGGACCAGCTCCCGAGAGGTGGGAAATGGGAGCTGGTTAAAGGTCAGGCATGTGGGGTTGCCCCCACATCTGGTCTTTGCTAGTCATAGCTTGCAGAATCTGCTGGAACAGATGGTATTTATTTGCTCCCCCACAGAGCAAATTAGGCACAAGGCCGTTTTTAATGTGAGGTAAAAACCATCTCCCCTAAAAGTAGGCAAAAAGGGGGCACTCTGGTTACCAAAAATAATAATTGTCCCAGTATAGAGGGTTTCCCCTCCATTGACTGGTACAAATCATCTTAAGTGCAGTATCTGCCGGAACAGATGGTATTTATTTGCTCCCCCACTGAGCAAATTAGGCACAAGGCCGTTTTTAATGTGAGGTAAAAACCAGCTCCCCTAAAAGTAGGCAAAAAGTGGGCACTCTGGTTACCAAAAATAATAATTGTCCCAGTATAGAGGGTTTCCCCTCCATTGACTGGTACAAATTATCTTAAGTGCAGTATCTGCCGGAACAGATGGTATTTATTTGCTCCCCCACCGAGCAAATTAGGCACAAGGCCGATTTTTAATGTGAGGAGTGAAGGGAGGGGGAAGGGAAAAAGGGGACCAGCTCCCGAGAGGTGGGAAATGGGAGCTGGTTAAAGGTCAGGCATGTGGGGTTGCCCCCACATCTGGTCTTTGCTTGCAGTATCTGCCGGAACAGATACTACACTTTGATCTTGGCCAAAAGGCCAAAAATGTATCTGCCGGAACAGATGGTATTTATTTGCTCCCCCACTGAGCAAATTAGGCACAAGGCCGTTTTTAATGTGAGGTAATAACCAGCTCCCCTAAAAGTAGGCAAAAAGGGGTCACTCTGGTTACCAAAAATAATAATTGTCCCAGTATAGAGGGTTGGTATTTATTTGCTGCCCACCTCAGCAAAATGTGGCACAAGGCCGGAAAGTGGGAACCCCGCAGGCTCCCCTAAAGGAGGGGCACTCCTGCAATTTTAAAAATTGCCTGAGTAACCCCGTCGGCATTCCCCAGTCAGGGCGCCTCAGGCAGCAAGCAATAAACTTGCCCCACCGGAAAGCCCGGTGGCAAGGCCTGGGAGGGTGGACCTCCTAGGTATTACCCAGGCGATTGTCCCAGTATAGAGGGTTTCCCCTCCATTGACTGGTACAAATCATCTTAAGTGCAGCATCTGCCGGAACAGATGGTATTTATTTGCTCCCCCACTGAGCAAATTAGGCACAAGGCCGATTTTTAAAGTGAGGAGTGAAGGGGAAATGGGGACCAACTCTCCGGGGAGTAGGGGAGCTGGATAGTGACAATTGGTATGAAGGGTTGCCCCTACATTGACCAAGGTCTTATATGTGGAGTCGCCCCCACATATGGTCTTTGCTTGCAGTATCTGCCGGAACAGATGGTATTTATTTGCTCCCCCACCGAGCAAATTAGGCACAAGGCCGATTTTTAATGTGAGGAGTGAAGGGAGGGGGAAGGGAAAAAGGGGACCAGCTCCCGAGAGGTGGGAAATGGGAGCTGGTTAATGGTCAGGCATGTGGGGTTGCCCCCACATCTGGTCTTTGCTAGTCATAGCTAGTCATAGTTTGCAGCATCTGCCGGAACAGATGGTGTTTATTTGCTCCCCCACTGAGCAAATTAGGCACAAGGCCGTTTTTAATGTGAGGTAAAAACCATCTCCCCTAAAAGTAGGCAAAAAGGGGGCACTCTGGTTACCAAAAATAATAATTGTCCCAGTATAGAGGGTTTCCCCTCCATTGACTGGTACAAATTATCTTAAGTGCAGCATCTGCCGGAACAGATGGTATTTATTTGCTCCCCCACCGAGCAAATTAGGCACAAGGCCGATTTTTAATGTGAGGAGTGAAGGGAGGGGGAAGGGGAAAAGGGGACCAGCTCCCGAGAGGTGGGAAATGGGAGCTGGTTAAAGGTCAGACATGTGGGGTTGCCCCCACATCTGGTCTTTGCTAGTCATAGCTAGGCATAGCTAGTCATAGCTTGCAGTATCTGCCGGAACAGATGGTATTTATTTGCTCCCCCACCGAACAAATTAGGCACAAGGCCGATTTTTAATGTGAGGAGTGAAGGGAGGGGGAAGGGAAAAAGTGGACCAGCTCCCGAGAGGTGGGAAATGGGAGCTGGTTAATGGTCAGGCATGTGGGGTTGCCCCCACATCTGGTCTTTGCTAGTCATAGCCTGCAGCATCTACCGGAACAGATGGTGTTTATTTGCTCCCCCACTGAGCAAATTAGGCACAAGGCCGTTTTTAATGTGAGGTAAAAACCAGCTCCCCTAAAAGGGGTCACTCTGGTTACCAAAAATAATAATTGTCCCAGTATAGAGGGTTTCCCCTCCATTGACTGGTACAAATTATCTTAAGTGCAGTATCTGCCGGAACAGATGGTATTTATTTGCTCCCCCACCGAGCAAATTAGGCACAAGGCCGTTTTTAATGTGAGGTAAAAACCAGCTCCCCTTAAAGTAGGCAAAAAGGGGGCACTCTGGTTACCAAAAATAATAATTGTCCCAGTATAGAGGGTTTCCCCTCCATTGACTGGTACAAATTATCTTAAGTGTAGTATCTGCCGGAACAGATGGTGTTTATTTGCTCCCCCACCGAGCAAATTAGGCACAAGGCCAATTTTTAATGTGAGGAGTGAAGGGAGGGGGAAGGGAAAAAGGGGACCAGCTCCCGAGAGGTGGGAAATGGGAGCTGGTTAAAGGTCAGGCATGTGGGGTTGCCCCCACATCTGGTCTTTGCTAGTCATAGCTAGTCATAGCTAGTCATAGCTTGCAGCATCTGCCGGAACAGATGGTATTTATTTGCTCCCCCACTGAGCAAATTAGGCACAAGGCCGTTTTTAATGTGAGGTAAAAACCAGCTCCCCTAAAAGGGGTCACTCTGGTTACCAAAAATAATAATTGTCCCAGTATAGAGGGTCTCCCCTCCATTGACTGGTACAAATTATCTTAAGTGCAGCATCTGCCGGAACAGATACTACACTTTGATCTTGGCCAAAAGTCCATAAAAATTGACGTTATAGCACATGACGTCAAAGGAGAACGAGAGAAGGACAGGTTCAGTAAGGTATATAGATGGAAGTTTTAATTTTGGTTTTATATCCTTGTTTGCCATCCGTACATAAAATCCAAATACAAATCATATTTTGATGTCGAAACGAAGCAAAAATGCAAACAAAGGAAATGAAACTCATCAAGGAACTACAAATAAGTGTTACACTATTAATTGTCCTTATGCCAGACTTGCGTTGGATGAAAGAAAATTACGGAAGGATTAGGAATCAATCATTACAATTTGGATGAATCTGAGAATATGTCACAAATGTAGTACTCCCTGATTAGTTTCGTTGTTGCATGCATATCATATGATAAGTACGCATTCTTTTTTGTATTTGGGGCGGGGGTCATCGTTTATCAAGGCACGGAGGACACTCTAAGATAAGGGTTAATGAGTGTTAGGTAGACGGTGAGACAACACTGTGATGATCAGTAAAGGTGGAACTTGGGAAAGGTTTGATTATATAAGAGAACGACTCAACATGAACTTAATTACATAGGAATAGTGAACTGGGAAGCAGCCCTCAGATATGTATTCTGGAGAAGGACACTTCTATGAAAGATACTATTCTCATAGAATTTTTGTTTAATTTTAGGGACAGATAAAGGGCGAGGGAAATTGTTGATAGTTGTTGTAGCTAGACGAGTTTTGTTGCGGAAGTTTCTAGAGAGAACACTCACACAGACACGAGGACATACTGGGGAGAGGAAAGCGAAAATGTTATATATCGCGTGAGTGGATGAGAAGCTATGTCATTTTAATCTCTCTCCCCTTTCTCGTATATATAAAGTTAAAATACAAACTCTATTCCAAATAATAGTATTTTAATCGATGTACGTGAACCCCAGATATACGCTGCATAGTGTAAGTTCCAACAAGGGAAGCAAAC
>NW_027633376.1:10000-47769 GCF_053919585.1 Euprymna scolopes
ATTTACTATTTTAATAAGTCGCGAGGAAAATTTATTTTAATAGCATAAAAACATCCCTCGACTTTAAAGATGGGTTGTCTGAAAATTTCATATAAATTGGTAACGTAGAAATATGGTTTTATTTACTTGTAACGAACCAAATTTACATTTTTATATATATATAGATATATGTATGTATTCCAACATGAATGAATTGTATGCTTCTCTTTGATAATCTGTCAGTTTTTCATACATATTTTTTGCTTGTAGGGAAGTTCTTTGATATTATAACTTACTTCCTATTAATACTCTCTTGCAAATCTTTGATCTCCTCCTTGGCTCGGTGCAGGTACTCTGTAGCTTGCAAATGGTTGACTGCATATAAGGAGAACTTTTTCTTCAATTAGGCAAAGAGTTTTGTTGTAGATATCATCATTAAAATCTGTTTCTGGGTTGTTAACTTCTTGCCTGTGTCTGTAAACAGACTATATCTTAAAAAGTGTAGTATATGTTCTGATACTAAACTTCTGCTGTTCTATTCTTGGTCAGTAAATGATAAACCCTTCTAGATTGAGGCATTTTTAATTTTTGTCCCAATCCAGAGTATTCTCTTTGGGAAAGCTGGATTTTACTCACATTAAAAACCAACCTTGTCTCTAACTAACTCTGCTCTTCTAGGGAAAATGATGACATTTAATTTTTTTTATATATATAATATATATATGATAAAATAACATAATTATTATTTTGATATACTCTATACTATTTTCAATATGGAAAAATTGTTATGTCATCATTGATAAATGACTATATTTTATATGTTATTTAATAGCTTCAAAACAATTTCATCATACTCATTTTCATTTTAATGCCATGTGGTTTTCAGGCAGTTGCCAAAAGTGCTGATAGAATTAAATCTCCTAAATAAAGATCTGATTAAATATATTACAATTTCCAACATGTTCACACAATACACATTCACACAAATCACAAGCCTTTAAACTAGACAAAGTAAGAGAGAAGATAAATAAAAATGATAGATAAATGAAAAAGAATTGAAAGGAAAATTTATGTAGGTAAATATTACTCTCAAGAGAGAGAGGATGAGAATAAAATAGTTGTGTGACTAATAGCAAAAAGATAATTTAAACAGTAAAGCAATATACTAAGCAAACATCATATTAAAAATATATATGGCTTAAATATTTGGTATGTTGTATTGTTTTAAATTGTATTGAAAAATGGAAAAATGTTGCAGTCCTAATCTATAAGTTGAAATTCTAATGTGTATATTTAGAGCTTTCTATAAACTATTTTTTATTAATTTTTGATTGTCTTTTTTGTTTATTGACAGTAAAACAGTGTCAAAGAACAATGCCATGAAAAAAGTTGCAAAACAATTCAAAGCTAAAGTCAAGAATTCTAAAAGCAACAGTAATATTGATGATTCTTATTCAGAGGAAACATTGAAAATATCTGAAACCGTTATTGATAAAATTAAGGTTGATGAAGAAAGCTCATGTGTGAATTCAGGGCAAACTCCAGATGACAGGGCATCTATAATAACAATCATGGAAAAAAAAGAGTCATCGATGAAAACAAATGTGCATTTTCCTTCATGTGAGCTTCCATTTATAGATAATAAAACAGATGAAGTTCCATATAAGGATGAAACTAGTTTAAAGAGGAAAGGCATGGTCAAGGAATTAAGCAGCACTGAGATACCTAAAGAGTTTAACATTCCAGAAACCAGTGTAATTCAAATTCTTTCATTTGAGTCTAGCTTGAGAAATTCTGTTTCTTTAACTTCTTCTGAAACAAACCAAAATTTAACTCCTGAAAAACTGCTCAACTTGATTAAGAAAAGAAATGTTTCAAATGAACCTGAAGAACAAAAACGTAAAAATGATGACTGTGAACCTGTTTCCAATAAGCAAAACTCCTCCGAAAATTATACAAATTCTGATATCTTATCAGAACCTGCCACATGTTATCCACTTTTAACACAAGTTACATTGATTCAGGATCAATTGTTGAACATAAATAACTCAAACCGAAGTGCTGCAACTCAACATGAGAAATCAAATGAATGCGAATGTAATGACGATGAACCTTCCAATGATTGTGATCCAGTTATCAGTTCTAACAACAATGATCCATGCAAAAATTCTGATCCATATATCAATTTTAACAACAATGATCCATGCAAGAATTCTAATCCAAATATCAATTCTAACAATGATCCATGCAAGAATTTTGATCCAAATATCAATTCTAACAACAACAATGATCCATGCAAGAATTTTGATCCAAGTGTCAATTCTAACAACAATGATCCATGCAAGAATTCTGATCCAAGTGTCAATTCTAACAACAATGATCCATGCAAGAATTCTGATCCAAGTGTCAATTCTAACAACAATGATCCATGCAAGAATTCTGATCCAAGTGTCAATTCTAACAACAATGATCCATGCAAGAATTCTGATCCAAGTGTCAATTCTAACAACAATGATCCAAGTAAGAATTCTGATCCAAGTGTCAATTCTAACAACAATGATCCATGCAAGAATTCTGATCCAAGTGTCAATTCTAACAACAATGATCCATGCAAGAATTCTAATCCATATATCAATTTTAACAACAATGATCTATACAAATATTCTAATTCAGTTATTGATTCTAATAAACATCCTGAAAAAGCAAAACCAGTCAATAATTCTAATGGTAAACTGATTGATCCAGTTCCAGTGATTGTATCCAATGAAAAAAACATTGAATCATTTGTTTTAAAAGCTACATTGAAAGAGAATAACAAAGAAGAGTCAATCCCAAAGTCAAATGAAGACTTTGGATCAAACCAACCTCCTGAAAGTTCACATAGTTTTAGTGAACAATTTAAAGGTAAATTATTCTTTTATCATGATTTTTGATTATGATCACTTTAAGTCATATATATTATCTTTTTTCTTATAACAGAGAGTCCTTAGAGAGTCTCATCAATGAAGTTCTTTTAGAGAGTTTTATTTTATAACAGAGTCCTTAGAGAGTCTTCATCAATGAAGTTATTTTTATTATTAAAGTTCCACAGGCAGGCAGTTCTAAGAAAGAAGTTTGTGGAATCTACACAATCTGTGCAATCTAAATTTAGGCACAGACAGAGAATGAGGGAAATTATTAATAGTTGTTGTAACTAGTTGAGTGGGGTTTTTTTTTTGTGAAAGTTTGGCAAGGGGAACAATAGATTGAACCTCAGACAAGCACTTGTCATGAAAATAATGATAGAGCAAAGACAGGCTCACAATGTCTAATCTGTAGGAAAGAAGTTGCATCACTTACTAGCCAGCTTCGAACTTTATTAAGGTAGGATAGGGTGCGCTGAGCAGCTCATGCCCAGATGTGGCAACAGTACTCTATTTTATGAAGTACTTGGCTTTTATACAGATAGAGGATTGCATTGGCAGTGAGATACCTACTGGAGCGGTAGAATAATCCAACCATTTCCCCAACAAATTTGATGTATGTGTTTCATTTCAGATCAGGAGTGAAAGTCATGTCAAAAAATGGTGCTTCATTAAGATGAGAACCATTTATTTTAATTGAGATCTGAGGGGTGGGTGGGTAGAGCAGTTATGGAGAAAGAGAAGCTTTGTTTTAGATATATAAAAATTAACCAGCCACTTTTCCCCCACATTGCACTATGTACTCAAGATCAGAAGAGAGAGAAAATCAGAAAGATTGTGGTCATTGCTGGCCTTTGGAAGTGTTGCTATAGATTGTGATGTTTTCTGCATAAATGTCTACGATGTATCTTAGAATGTGATTTGGGAGATCATTGATGAAGATCAAGAAAAGAGTTGGGCCCAGGATGGAACCCTGATGGATACCAGTGTTAATACTATGAGCTTCTGATTTCTGCTCATCGATGACTATTATAAGCCTCTCAGAGAGAAATAATTATATAATTGAGAGAATATATTCTGTAGTTGGCAATCTTGTGAAGTAGATCTTTATGCCATACCCTATCAAAAGCAATTGATCGAGAAACCAAGCCCCCATCGAGAGATTCACTAATCCTGTGTGATATTAGTCACACATCAGCTGTAAGATCTTGCAGGACATCAGCTGTAAGGTCTTGCAGAACGGAAACTGAGTAGGTTATTTTTGCTGCAATGGTTGACCATTTCTCTATTTATCATAGATTTCAGCAACTTATGACGCACAGGAAACTGATTGGTTTGTACTAAGAGACAGATGATTGATCTCTGGAATTTTTAAATACTGGGCAAACTGATGAGATTTTCCAAGGCATTGGGAAGCATTTCTCCTTAAAGCAATGTTTAAACAGCTTTAAGTATGGGAGCTTGTTTCACTTGAAGCTTTTTGAGTACTGTGACTGGAATGAGAACTAGTTGCATTTGGAGCTTTTGGAGCATTATGATTGGAATCTCTGGAATCAAAATCCTTTACATATTTCACACATATGGAATGGAATACACACATGGAATTTTTACTGTTTTCCCCATCATATTGTCTGCAGGAACTGAACTTTTGGAAAACTCTGAATTACTAACTTATATATCTAGTTTAAATTTCATTAAAACCGAGTATACATAGTTTTTAATTTTTTAGATGAGAAATGCGTGTTTGTGTTATTTTGATTAATTGACTAGTTTTCTCATCTTGAATGTTATTTGCACAATGTTTCCAATGGACTTCAGGTGTATAAGTTGCCATGTTGATATAAGGAAAGGAGGGTAACTCTACACTTCCGAGGTTTCATATTTAGGTACTAAGGAGATATTTCTAAATTATTTATAATGAAAAGGTTTAGAGTTTAATTAGACCAATTAACCAATCTTTGTTTTCTTTTTTTCCTTTTTATCTTACAGAAGTCATTAGATAATAAATATATAAAAAAAAAATACCATATGAAAATTTAAAAAATAACATCACGTTAATGAGAATTAAAACAGATACTAACAAGACAACACATGGGTTAACAATCATGGTTATATACTTCCATTTTGTAAATTTAAGTTTTAAGAACTTTAATTAAACTAGCCTTCCCTCTCTTATCTCTATAATTATTAAGACAGTTTTTCTCCTCTAGAAAAAAATTATTATGACTTTACAAAGGCAGACACTTCATATAAATTCAATTTGATTACATTACTAGTCAATATCTGATGTAAGTTTTGTCATTATCATAAATTTTTATAAATATTCCTAGGAGAGTCACTTTCCAAAATAAGTCATCTTTATGGGTGGTAGCATGATATTTACTCATTATTTTCTTCTCTTCATATGCTCAGTGATACCAGCAACTTTTATAGTTTTGATACATTTTGTCACAACAGTGCCGTCTGTGTTTCCTTTTTTTCTCTAATACATTTAACATGAGTTCTTTCAGCTTCAAAGATTAAAATATAGACCTTCTCTTCACAATTTCCGGTCACTTTCATTAGTTGTTCATATGTTAATCGGCTTAATGGAATTATCAAGGTGAATCGGAAAAGTTTGAGTCACATGACGATGTTCACTCTAAACAGGTCTGAACGTTTCTTTCTTAAAACTGCCTGTATAACCCTAACACCCTCTCTTTCCAAGGGCCGGGCCGCATCCGTCGCTATCCTGGTTCACTGGAGCATACTTGTGATGTACTTCTAGCCGTGTTCGTCGCTCCCAGCTCACAGGACCATAGATGCAACCGAGCAGGGCTACATTCTTACTTGTCTAGTGGTGGACCGCTCAAGGGTGACCAGACTCTCACTGGTCACTAGAAAATATCCTTCTGCAAAATATGCATGACCCTAAGTCCATGTGGCAATATTGTCGATTTCGGCCGTCACTCTGGCTTCGTGCTGGATCCAGTCTATCTCTTTCATCATCTGCCATTAGGGCATACCTGAAATAAACTGTATCCTCATTCAGGCTGTCAATCGAGAAAGAAGTAAAAACTCTGGGACATTTTTATATAATGAAACAAAATAATTATTCATAAATCGTTTTACAATTGTTTATAGTCGAGTTCTTTGATCCAAGCTTCATGATGCAGGTTGTATAACTTAAGTTCCTCTAATTAGTTTCCCAGCTAAGAACAAGAGCTTTTCAACTTAGCTCTTATGGATGTCCCCCCCCCCTCCAGGCGGGGTGAGAACGATGTGGACGCCTCGATGCCAGCTAGTAAAAAAAAAGGGCTCTAACTCTAAAAAGCCAATCGTTTTTATCAAATCAGCAATTCCCCTTCCACCTTTCTGGAGTTATCCTTTCTTTTCTTTTAGAGCTTATCTCTACCAGACCTCAACCCCCACCTGCACTGAGGTTTTTACTTATTACCAATTAGGCATGATTAGTCACCCCAGATCGAACAATGCCTGGCGGCGACCCCTCACCCCAAGCTGTCTTTCATATCGCTCAACAGAGGTTTTAAAAACAACCTTTTCGTTGTTAACAGATATATAACAGCCGTGATATAGGAACAATTCTCGTTGTCTTTCTCTTAAAAACCCCACCCCGGCACTGATGTGATAAGCGATAACTATTTATTTCCCATTGAAATATTTTATTTCTTCTGGACATTTCTCATAAACATCTGTTTTTCCTTGACCAAGTGTCAGCATGGCCCCCCTAACCATACCTCATCCTCTCCCATCTTCTCTTCTATTTGAAAAGCAAGATCATCTGGTGTCGCTAGGGATCTCGTCAAACCTGCCTATGGAACAATGTTCTGCTGGCTTGCTTTTTGACCAACTACAATATCGTTGCCTTCAAGTCCAATGTAAACAAGTTTGGAAAAGTCTGATGATATTCACTCTACACAGGTCTGAACGCTTCTGCCCACTGCCCCCAGCAACCGGCTTTTATGGTGCCCAGAGCACACCTCAAAATCAGGTGTGAGAGAACTTTTCGAGACCTTGGGCATTAAAAGACCACGGTCGTCATCTTGGATCTTTTCATTTTTCCTCCTCAGCCCACATGAGACACGAGCATATTTTTGCAGTAAGCATTCTCTATTTTCCCCACAAATTCCAAATGGTTAAAAACACCTACTACAGATTATACAAAATAGCGTCGTCTAATAAAACAACAAAGATTCACATATTTTTAAGAATAACGAGACCATTATTTATCATGCTTAATCTAATATGAAGAATGATTCTACAACCTTCAAATAGATAATTTTAAAATTATTTTCTGAACATACGCTTTCATG
Organism: Euprymna scolopes; assembly: GCF_053919585.1. Lineage (NCBI taxonomy): Eukaryota > Metazoa > Mollusca > Cephalopoda > Sepiida > Sepiolidae > Euprymna > Euprymna scolopes. The sequence goes on from NW_027633376.1 coordinate 17,196, forward strand.
CTTGAAAAAGATTTTGTTTACCTAGGTAAAGAGAAAGAGACAGGTTGGCTTTCCTCTTTATTTCTAGATGGGAAGAGGGGGGAAGCACACTTTCATTTTGCCATGATGCACATTTTTTTAAATATGCTTTTAGTAATTATTTTTATAGCAGGGTTTGTTTCCTGCTTATTGACAATCTATGTATATATATATAAAAGGCAAAACGGCTGCACGCGTTTCTGTATATCCACTAAAGGCTTTTTTTGCCCGGGTTCTCAGGGGCTTATTATTTCCAAGAACTTTTTCTATACTCCCTAGATTATAATATCTACGATTTGCAAATGGACATCGTCTCTACATTTATTTTTAGTGACTTTTAAAAAAATCTCTGGTTTTGAGTGTTTGTTTGTCTTTTTCATATAAATAAAGCGCAACTGAATCGAATCAAATCAGCTCGCTGACCTTCGTGGCAAGCACGTCTTGAAGGCAATCAGCTTTGATTCATATTAGACAATTGCTATTCATTAAGACACTGCCAGAGCTCTCCCCCACCATCTCCAAGAGAGGGAGCTGGTTTTTCCCAACATCATGGTGAAGCAAATACGGCAGAAACTGAAGACTAGTTTAGCTTTCAGCTTTCTGATGTGTAGTTGACATCGCTAAATTTCTTCCACTCCTGTCTTTGTAACATGTCACCTTTTCGGTAACATGTCACCTTTTCTTTCACTTTCTTTTCCACCTTCACTTCACGTGTTCGGGTTCCAGCCTCCCTGCCTACTAATAGATTTTTTTTTCCAAACATCTGGGCAATGCCGGGCCCCCTGCTAGTCTATTATATAAATCTCACCTATCTGTTTAAATGTATGTATGTTTGTATATCTCGCAAAAACTTCTGACAGATGCGACAGATCCTGACCAGATCAATATCATTTTGAAGCTCAATGTTTTGGACGACAAATATCGAAAAATTGGCCATAAACATTGATTCCTTCACCTTAAACTGGCCAGTTATGTACATGGAGGGGTAAATTTTTTGCGAGCTACTTTTGCAAGTCATCATATCGGTTGGATTGACTTTGCCTAATTTTAACATACCGAACTTCCCGTCGCGTCATGGTAAGACATCATATATTCTTTCACTTTCTTTTCTGTCTTCGCGTAACGGGTTTGAGCCTGCCTACTACCATTTTTTTTTTAACATCTCTTTTCCTTCTGGCTGCCTACTGTTGTTTTAATTCCATTCCTATGCTACTACTATTTTAGTTTTTATAACACCACTCCACACGGGCTGCCAACTGTTGTTTTTATTCCCCCCATTCATTCCTTACTACACTACCTACACACACCCGGGCAATGCTGAGTACCCTCTCCCTGCTACTACCATTTTTCTTTTTTACCCCTCTCTCCACCCAGTCTGCCTACTGTTGTTTTGATCCCCCCTCTAATTCATTTTTAACACCTCTCTCCACCCGGACTCCCTACTGTTATTTTAACCTCCCCCACCTCTCTACACCTAGGAAACGCCGGTTACCCCCACTAGTCTTCTTCTATATATATAAAAGACAACCATCTGTGTGTATGCTTGTATGTTTGTATGTAACGCTAAAACTTTTGAAAGATGGAACCAAACTTGACAATTTGGTATCATATTGAACCTCTATCCTCCGGATGACAAATATCGAAATTACATGTCAAATGGACCATTAGAAGTGGGTCAACTGATCAGTTTTCTGCACGGGGGGCCCCCAAAAACCCTGTCATTTTAACGTTAATATTACATATTTCTTGAATGATCCAATGATACTTATACGTAAAAACAAACGCTTAGTCATGTCACGTGACGTGACGTCAACATCCAGTAATGGCGACTTCTGTAAATAACAAATTTTCTTACCGATAGTTTTGCAATTATTCTTCTCCTTCATTATATATAATATTACACTTCATGACAATGTTTCCAACGTGATTAACTGTTTAAAAATAGTAATTATACGACAGTTTTAACGAAAAATGTCAAGAAAAAATGTAAAGGGATCAAAAAATTTCAGCTTAAAAATATTCATCGATAAAAAAATAAACATTGTTATATTTAAGCTAAAAACCAAACAGCCATTACCTTTTTTGTATTATTACCACGTGACCTCCTACCTCTGTTAAACTGTGGGGGGAGGGGGGGGAAGAGGCCGCTTAAAAACCTAAAAAAAAATTGATTTTCCATCCCTCTTTCTCTTCTCTCTCTCTCCATCCCTCTTTCTCTTCTCTCTCTCTCTCCATCTCTCTTTCTCTTCTCTCTCTCTCTCCATCCCTCTTTCTCTTCTCTCTCTCTCTCCATCCCTCTTTCTCTTCTCTCTCTCTCTCCATCCCTCTTTCTCTTCTCTCTCTCCATCCCTCTTTCTCTTCTCTCTCTCCATCCCTCTTTCTCTTCTCTCTCTCCATCCCTCTTTCTCTTCTCTCTCTCCATCCCTCTTTCTCTTCTCTCTCTCCATCCCTCTTTCTATTCTCTCTCTCCATCCCTCTTTCTCTTCTCTCTCTCTCCATCCCTCTTTCTCTTCTCTCTCTCCATCCCTCTTTCTCTTCTCTCTCTCCATCCCTCTTTCTCTTCTCTCTCTCCATCCCTCTTTCTCTTCTCTCTCTCCTTCCCTCTTTCTCTTCTCTCTCTCCATCCCTCTTTCTCTTCTCTCTCTCCATCCCTCTTTCTCTTCTCTCTCTCCATCCCTCTTTCTATTCTCTCTCTCCATCCCTCTTTCTATTCTCTCTCTCCATCCCTCTTTCTATTCTCTCTCTCCATCCCTCTTTCTATTCTCTCTCTCCATCCCTCTTTCTATTCTCTCTCTCCATCCCTCTTTCTCTTCTCTCTCTCCATCCCTCTTTCTCTTCTCTCTCTCCATCCCTCTTTCTCTTCTCTCTCTCCATCCCTCTTTCTCTTCTCTCTCTCCATCCCTCTTTCTCTTCTCTCTCTCTCCTTCCCTCTTTCTCTTCTCTCTCTCTCCTTCCCTCTTTCTCTTCTCTCTCTCTCCTTCCCTCTTTCTCTTCTCTCTCTCTCCTTCCCTCTTTCTCTTCTCTCTCTCTCCTTCCCTCTTTCTCTTCTCTCTCTCTCCTTCCCTCTTTCTCTTCTCTCTCTCTCTCCTTCCCTCTTTCTCTTCTCTCTCTCTCTCCTTCCCTCTTTCTCTTCTCTCTCTCTCTCCTTCCCTCTTTCTCTTCTCTCTCTCTCTCCTTCCCTCTTTCTCTTCTCTCTCTCTCTCCTTCCCTCTTTCTCTTCTCTCTCTCTCTCCTTCCCTCTTTCTCTTCTCTCTCTCTCTCCTTCCCTCTTTCTCTTCTCTCTCTCTCCTTCCCTCTTTCTCTTCTCTCTCTCTCCTTCCCTCTTTCTCTTCTCTCTCTCTCTCCTTCCCTCTTTCTCTTCTCTCTCTCTCCTTCCCTCTTTCTCTTCTCTCTCTCTCCTTCCCTCTTTCTCTTCTCTCTCTCTCCTTCCCTCTTTCTCTTCTCTCTCTCTCCTTCCCTCTTTCTCTTCTCTCTCTCTCCTTCCCTCTTTCTCTTCTCTCTCTCTCCTTCCCTCTTTCTCTTCTCTCTCTCTCCTTCCCTCTTTCTCTTCTCTCTCTCTCTCCTTCCCTCTTTCTCTTCTCTCTCTCTCCTTCCCTCTTTCTCTTCTCTCTCTCTCCTTCCCTCTTTCTCTTCTCTCTCTCTCCTTCCCTCTTCTCTCTTCTCTCTCTCTCCTTCCCTCTTTCTCTTCTCTCTCTCTCCTTCCCTCTTTCTCTTCTCTCTCTCTCCTTCCCTCTTTCTCTTCTCTCTCTCTCCTTCCCTCTTTCTCTTCTCTCTCTCTCCTTCCCTCTTTCTCTTCTCTCTCTCTCCTTCCCTCTTTCTCTTCTCCTCTCTCTCCTTCCCTCTTTCTCTTCTCTCTCTCTCCTTCCCTCTTTCTCTTCTCTCTCTCTCCTTCCCTCTTTCTCTTCTCTCTCTCTCCTTCCCTCTTTCTCTTCTCTCTCTCTCCATCCCTCTTTCTCTTCTCTCTCTCTCCATCCCTCTTTCTCTTCTCTCTCTCTCTCCATCCCTCTTTCTCTTCTCTCTCTCTCCATCCCTCTTTCTCTTCTCTCTCTCTCCTTCCCTCTTTCCCATCTCTCTCTCTCCATCCCTCTTTCCCATCTCTCTCTCTCCATCCCTCTTTCCCATCTCTCTCTCTCCATCCCTCTTTCTATTCTCTCTCTCTCCATCCCTCTTTCTCTTCTCTCTCTCACCCTTTCTCTTCTCTCTCTTACCCTTTCTCTTCTCTCTCTCACCCTCTTTCTCTTCTCTTCCTCCCTCTCACCCTCTTTCCTCTTTTCCCTCTCTCACCCTCTTTCTCTTTTCCCTCTCTCACCCTCTTTCTCTTTTCCCTCTCTCACCCTCTTTCTCTTCTCTCTCTCTCACCCTCTTCTCTCTCTCTCACCCTCTTCTCTCTCTCACCCGCTTTTTCTTCTCTCTCTCTCTCTCACCCGCTTTCTCTTCTCTCTCTCTCTCACCCGCTTTATCTTTTCTCTCTCTCTCTCACCCGCTTTATCATCTCTCTCTCTCTCTCACCCGCTTTATCATCTCTCTCTCTCTCTCTCCCGCTTTATCATCTCTCTCTCTCTCTCACCCGCTTTCTCTTCTCTCTCTCTCTCTCACCCGCTTTCCTCTTCTCTCTCTCTCACCCGCTTTCTCTTCTCTCTCTCTCACCTCTTTCTCTTCTCTCTCTCACCCTCTTTCTCTTCTCTCTCTCACCCTCTTTCTCTTCTCTCTCTCACCCTCTTTCTCTCACCCTCTTCTTCTCTCTCTCTCTCACCCTCTTTCTCTTCTCTCTCTCTCACCCTCTTTCTCTTCTCTCTCTCTCACCCTCTTTCTCTTCTCTCTCTCTCACCCTCTTTCTCTTCTATCTCTCTCACCCTCTTTCTCTTCTATCTCTCTCACCATCTTTCTCTTCTCTCTCTCAGCCTCTTTCTCTTCTCTCTCTCACCCTCTTTCTCTTCTCTCTCTCTCACCCTCTTTCTCTTTCTCTCACCCTCTTCTCTCTCTCACCCTCTTTCTCTTCTCTCTCTCTCACCCTCTTTCTCTTCTCTCTCTCTCACCCTCTTTCTCTTCTCTCTCTCTCACCCTCTTTCTCTTCTCTCTCTCTCACCCTCTTTCTCTTCTCTCTCTCTCACCCTCTTTCTCTTCTCTCTCTCTCACCCTCTTTCTCTTCTCTCTCTCTCACCCTCTTTCTCTTCTCTCTCTCTCACCCTCTTTCTCTTCTCTCTCTCTCACCCTCTTTCTCTTCTCTCTCTCTCACCCTCTTTCTCTTCTCTCTCTCTCACCCTCTTTCTCTTCTCTCTCTCTCACCCTCTTTCTCTTCTCTCTCTCTCACCCTCTTTCTCTTCTCTCTCTCTCACCCTCTTTCTCTTCTCTCTCTCTCACCCATCCCTCTTTATCTTCTCTCTCTCACCCATCCCTCTTTCTCTTCTCTCTCACCCATCCCTCTTTCTCTTCTCTCTCTCTCTCTTCCCTCTTTCTCTTCTCTCTCTCTCCATCCCTCTTTCTCTTCTCTCTCTCTCCATCCCTCTTTCTCTTCTCTCTCTCTCCATCCCTCTTTCTCTTCTCTCTCTCTCCATCCCTCTTTCTCTTCTCTCTCTCTCCATCCCTCTTTCTCTTCTCTCTCTCTCCATCCCTCTTTCTCTTCTCTCTCCATCCATCCCTCTTTCTCTTCTCTCTCTCTCCATCCCTCTTTCTCTTCTCTCTCTCTCCATCCCTCTTTCTCTTCTCTCTCTCTCCATCCCTCTTTCTCTTCTCTCTCTCTCCATCCCTCTTTCTCTTCTCTCTCTCTCCATCCCTCTTTCTCTTCTTTTTTCTCTCCATCCCTCTTTCTCTTCTTTTTTCTCTCCATCCCTCTTTCTCTTCTCTCTCTCTCCATCCCTCTTTCTCTTCTCTCTCTCTCCATCCCTCTTTCTCTTCTCTCTCTCTCCATCCCTCTTTCTCTTCTCTCTCTCTCCATCCCTCTTTCTCTTCTCTCTCTCTCCATCCCTCTTTCTCTTCTCTCTCTCTCCATCCCTCTTTCTCTTCTCTCTCTCTCTCCATCCCTCTTTCTCTTCTCTCTCTCTCTCCATCCCTCTTTCTCTTCTCTCTCTCTCCATCCCTCTTTCTCTTCTCTCTCTCTCCATCCCTCTTTCTCTTCTCTCTCTCTCCATCCCTCTTTCTCTTCTCTCTCTCTCCATCCCTCTTTCTCTTCTCTCTCTCTCCATCCCTCTTTCTATTCTCTCTCTCTCCATCCCTCTTTCTCTTCTCTCTCTCTCACCCTTTCTCTTCTCTCTCTCACCTTTCTCTCTCTCTCTCACCCTTTCTCTTCTCTCTCTCACCCTTTCTCTTCTCTCTCTCACCCTCTTTCTCTTCTCCCTCTCTCACCCTCTTTCTCTTTTCCCTCTCTCACCCTCTTTCTCTTTTCCCTCTCTCACCCTCTTTCTCTTCTCTCTCTCTCACCCTCTTTCTCTTCTCTCTCTCTCACCTTCTTTCTCTTCTCTCTCTCTCTCACCCTCTTTCTCTTTCTCTCACCCTCTTCTCTCTCTCACCCTCTTTCTCTTCTCTTCTCTCTCACCCTCTTTCGCTTCTCTCTATATTACCACTTATCAAGGCCAATAGGCCACTCGAGGATAAAAGTTAAAAGTACACAGTAGTCAAATTCCTGACAGAGGATGGAACCGCTTTAACGGAAGGATGAGTTATTCAGCAACTGCAACCTTTTTTGTTATATATTTATATGTATATTTTGTAAAAAATATATATTACCACTTATCAAGGCCAATAGGCCACTCGAGGATGAGAGTTGAAAAGTGCACAGTAGTCAAATTCAGGAAAGAGGATAGACCGCTTTAACGGGAGGATGAGTTATTCAGCGACTCAAAACAATTTTGTTATATATATATATATATATATATATATTGTATAAAACATATATTACCACTTATCAAGACCCATAGGCCCCTCGAGGATGAGAGTTGAAAAGTGCACAGTAGTCAAATTCGGAACAGGGGATGGAACCGCTTTAACGAAAGGATGAGTTATTCAGCGACTCCAACCTATTTTGTTATATATATAAATATATGTATATTTTGTAAAAAATATATATTACCACTTATAAAGGCCAATAGGCAACTCGAGGATGAGAGTTGAGAAGTGCACAGTAGTCAAATTCGGGAAAGAGGATGGAACCGCGTTAACGGGAGTATGAGTAATTCAGCTACTCCAACCTATTTTGTTATATATATATATATTTTGTAAAAAATATATATTACCACTTATCAAGGCCCATAAACCACTCGAGGATGAGAGTTGAAAAGTGCACAGTAGTCAAATTCCTGAAAGGATGGAACCGCTTTGACGGCAGGATGAGTTATTCAGCGACTCCAACCTATTTTGTTATATATATATATATATATGTATATTTTGTATAAAATATATATTACCACTTATCAAGGCTCATAGGCCACTCGAGGATGAGAGTTGAAAAGTGCACCTAGTCAAAGTCGGGAAAGAGGATGGAGCCACTTTAACGGGAGGATCAGTTATTCAGTGACTCCAACCTATTTTTTTATATATATACATATATATATATTTATTAAAACATATATATTACCACTTATCAAGGCCAATCGGCCACTCGAGGATGAGAGGTTAAAAGTGCACAGTAGTCAAATTTGTGAAAGAGGATGGAACCGCTTTAACGGGAGGATGAGTTATTACGCGTCTCCAACCTATTTTGTTTCATATATATATATTGTAAAAAATATATATTACCACTTATCAAGGCCTATAGGGCACTCGAGGATGAGAGTGTAAAAGTGCACAGTAGTACAATTCGTGAAAGAGGATGGAACCGCTTTAACGGGAGGATGAGTTATTCAGCGACTCCACCCTCTTTTGTTATATATACATATATATATATATTTTGTAAAAAATATATATTACCACTTATCAAGGCCCATAGGCCACTCGATGATGAGAGTTGAAAAGTGCACAGTAGTCAAATTTGGGAAAGAGAGTGGAACTGCTTTAACGAGAGGATGAGTTATTCAGTGACTCTAACCTATTTTTATATATATATATATATATATATATATATATTTTGTAAAACATATATATTACCACATATCAAGGCCCATAGGCCACTCGAGGATGAGAGTTGAAAAGTGCACAGTAGTCAAATTCCTGAAAGAGGATGGAACCGCTTTAACGGGAGGATGAGTTATTCAGCGACTCCAACCTATTTTGTTATATATATATATGTATTTTGTAAAAAATATATATTACCACTTATCAAGGCCCATAGGCCACTCGAGGATAAGAGTTGAAAAGTGCACAGTAGTCAAATTCGGGAAAGAGGATGGAACCGCTTTAACGGGAGGATGAGTTATTCAGCGACTCCAACCTATTTTGTTATATATATATATATATATATATATATATTTTGCATAAAATTTATACTACCACTTATCAAGGCCCATAGGCCACTCGAGGATAAGAGTTGAAAAGTGCACAGTAGTCAAATTCGGGAAAGAGGATGGAACCGCTTTAATGGGAGGATGAGTTATTCAGCGAATCCAACCTAGTTTTATATATATATGTATATATATATATATTTTATAAAAAATGTATATTATCACTTATCAAGGCCCATAAACCACTCGTGGATGAGAGTTGAAAAGTGCAGAGTAGTCAAATTCCTGAAAGAGGATGGAACCGCTTTAACGGGAGGATGAATTATTCAGCGACTCCAACCTATTTTGTTATATATATATATATATATATATATATATTTTGTAAAAAATATGTATTACCACTTATCAAGGCCCATAGGCCACTCGAGGATAAGAGTTGAAAAGTGCACAGTAGTCAAATTCAGGAAAGAGGATGGAACCGCTTTAACGGGAGGATGAGTTATTCAGCGACTCCAACCTATTTTGTTATATATATATATCTGTATATTTTTTTAAAAATATATATTACCACTTATCAAGGCCAGTAGGCCACTCGAGGATGAGAGTTGAAAAGTGCACACTAGTCAAATTCGGGAAAGAGGATGTAACCGCTTTATGGGAGGATGAGGTATTCAGCGACTGCAACCTATTTTGTTATATATATATATATACATATATATATATATATATATTGTAAAAAATATATATTACCACTTATCAAGGCCAATAGGCCACTCGAGGATAAGAGTTGAAAAGTGCACAGTAGTCAAATTCGGGAAAGAGGATGGAACCGCTTTAACGGGAGGATGAGTTATTCAGCGACTCCAAACTATTTTGTTATATATGTACATATATATATTTATAAAAACATATATATTACCAATTATCAAGGCCCATAGGCCACTCGAAGATAAGAGTTGAAAAGTGCACAGTAGTCAAATTCGGGAAAGAGGATGGAACCGCTTTAACAGGAGGATTAGTTATTCAGCGACTCCAACCTATTTTTTTATATATATATATATATATTTTGTGAAATATATATATTACCACTTATCAAGGCCCATAGGCCACTCGAGGATGAGAGTTGAAAAGTGCACAGTAGTCAAATTCGGGAATGAGGATTGAACTGCTTTAACTGGAGGATGAGTTATTCAGCGACTCCAACCTATTTTGTTATATACATATATATATATATATTTTGTAAAAAATATATATTACCACTTATCAAGGCCCATAAACCACTCGAGGAGTAGAGTTGAAAAGTGCACAGTAGTCAAATTCGGGAAAGAGGATCGAACCGCTTTAACGGGAGGATGAGTTATTCAGCGACTCCAACCTATTTTGTTATATATATGTATATTTTGTATAAAATATATATTACCACTTATCAAGGCTAATAGGCCTCTCGAGGATAAGAGTTGAAAAGTGCACAGTAGTCAAATTCGGGAAAGAGGATGGAACCGCTTTAACGGGATCATGAGTTATTCAGCGACTCCAACCTATTTTGTTATATATATATGTAAAAAATATATATTACCACTTATCAAGGCCCAGAGGCCACTTCGAGGATAAGAGTTGAAATGTGCACAGTAGTCAAATTCGGGAAATTTGTTATATACCTATTGTTTTGTTACTTAGGCATTTCCACTTATCAATGCCCAGAGGCCACTTGAGGATAAGAGTTTAAAAGTGCACAGTAGTCAATTGGACAATAAGGCCCAGAGGCCACCCGAGAATAAGGGTTGAAAAGTGCAGTAGTCAATTGGACAATATAGTAATCGTTAGTAATGGAAATTCGGGAAATTTGTTATACATATATTTATATTTTGTTACATAGGCATTACCACTTATCAAGGCCCAGAGGCCACTAAAGGATAAGGGTTGAAAAATGCAATGGACACAATATAGTAATCGTTAGTAATGGAAATTCAGTTAATTTGTTATATATATATTAATAATTTGTTACATAGGCATTACCACTTGTCAAGGCCCACAGGCCACTCGAGGATAAGGATTGAAAAGTGCACAGTAGTAATCATTAGTAAAGGCCACTACATATGTTATAAATTCCAAATTTACACAACCTGGCAAATACTTGTACACACTAGCAAATTAAGATTTGCAATTACAGAATATGATTCTAATTTTTTCCTTTGCTCTTTATTCTAACACTACACTAAGTTTACTGTTTTATTTCGCTACAGTTGATATTGTGTAGAACAATAAGAAAATCATAGTGAACAATGCATTCAACAAAATTTCACACACATTTCTAGATACCTATATCTAATAAGTTCAAAAGAAAGGACACTCTTAGGGAGGTATTTTGGTGGTCAAGTCACTAAATAGAGATTAGCTGGTTTCCCGGCATATCCCAGGATGTAATAAAGATTGACTTAAATACATGTTCTAGCTGGTTTCTAGGCGTTGCCAGGGATGTAATATAGACACATTATGTTGTATATTACCTGTTCTCTTCTCCCTAAGGTAAGACAATTTCATATACATGCTGTAAATTACCTATGCTAGGGATAAAAAAATGAACAATACCAGTCCTAGGGTAGATAAAACAAATAATACATAGAGATGAAAGATTCCTCTCCCCTAAGAATAAAACATATGTTCAATATCTGCTTTTGTTTTTTCATTGTTTATACGGTCCCGAGCAACGCCGGGTAGCCCTGCTAGTCTATATATATAAATCTCAAAAATCTGTATGTATGTATGTATGTTTGTATGTAATGCTAAAACTTTTGCAAGACGGAACCAAATTTCACAAAGTCGGTATCATATTGAAGCCCCATCCTTCGGATGACAAATATCGAAAAATTAGCCCAAAAGGACCATCAGAAGTGGGTCAGCTGATCGATTTTCTGCAGGCCCCCCCCCCTAAAGTGACATTTTTTCGTTTTTCCAATGTATTGAAGTAGTAATGATTGATTGATCTAATGATATTTATACGTAATTAGAAAAACGCTTAGTCATGTCACGTGACGTGACGTCAACATCCAGTAATGGCGATGTCTGTAAATAAACACTTTTCTTATCGATAGTTTTGCGAGAATAATTCTACTTCGGTATATATAATATTACAGGTCATGAAAATGTCTCCAACGTGATTAACTGGTTAAAAATAGTAATTATACGAGAGTATAACGAAAATTGTCAAGAATAAATGATAAGGGATAAAAAAATTCAGCTTAAAAATATTCAACGATAAAAAAACGATCGTTATATTTATGCTAAAAAATAAACAGCCATTTTCTTTTTGTATCATTACCACGTGACCTCCTACCTCTTAAACTGGAGGGGGTGGGGAAGAGGCCGCTTGAAAACCAACAAAAACGGTAATTTTATTTTTTATATTAGTAACACTACGACCTAATTCTATTGAGAGGGAAGAAGGGGAGGATGAGTTATTCAGCGACTACAACCTATTTTGTTATATATATATATATTTTGTTAAAATGGGCATTACCTCTTATCAAGGCTCAGAAGCAACTCGAGGATAAGGGTTGAAAAGGGCACAGTAGTCAATGGGACAATATAGTAATCGTTAATAATGGAAATTCGGGAAATTTGTCATATATATATATATATATATATATATATACATATATATATTGTTAAATAGGCATTACCACTTATCAAGGCCCAGAGGGCACTCGAGGATAGGAGTTGAAAAGTGCACAGTAGTCAATTGGACAATATAGTAACCGTTAGTAATGAAAATTTGGGATATTTTTTATATACCTATTTTTTTGTTACATAGGAATTTCACTTATCAAGGCCCAGAGGCCACTCGAGGATAAGAGTTGAAAAGTGCACAGTAGTCAACTGGACAATATAGTAATCGTTAGTAATGCAAATTCGGGAAATTTGTTATATACCTATTTTTTTGTTACATAGGCATTACAACTTATCAAGGCCCAGAGGCCACTCGAGGATAAGGGTTGAAAAATGCACAGTAGTCAATTGGACAATATAGTAATCCTTAGTAATGGAAATTCGGTAAATTTGTTATATATATGTATATATATATGTTTTGTTACATAGGCATTACCACTAATCAAGGCCCAGAGGCCTATCGAGGATAAGGGTTGAAAAGTGCACAGTCTTCAACTGGACAATATAGTAATTGTTAGTAATGGAAATTCGGGAAATTTGTTATATACCTATTTTTTTGTTACATAGGCATTACCACTTATCAAGGCCCAGAGGCCACTCGAGGACAAGGGTTGAAAAGTGCACAGTAGTCAATTGGACAACATAGTAATCGTTAGTAATGGAAATTCGGGAAATTTGTTATATACCTATTTTTTTGTTACATAGGCATTACCACTTATCAAGGCCCAGAGGCCACTTGAGGATAAGGGTTGAAAAGTGCACAGTAGTCAATTAGACAATATAGTAATCGTTAGTAATGGAAATTCAGTAAATTTGTTATATATATATATATATATATATATATATATATTGTTACACAGGCATTACCACTAATCAAGGCCCAGGGGCGACTCGAGGATAAGGGTTGAAAAGTGCACGGTAGTCAATTGGACAATATAGCAATCATTAGTAATGGAAATTCAGTAAATTTGTTATATATATATATTTTTTGTTACATAGGCATTACCACTTATCAAGGCCCAGAGGTCACTTGAGGATAAGGGTTGAAAAGTGCAGAGTAGTCAATTGGACAAAATAGTAATTGTTAGTAATGGAAATTCGGGCAATTTGTTATATATATATATATATATTTTTACATAGGCATTACCACTTTCCTCGAGTCACCTCTGGGCCTTGATAAGTGGTAATGCCTATGTAACAAAATATATATATATATAACAAATTTACCGAATTTCCATTACTAACGATTACTATATTACTATATTATTAGATTAATATACAATTATCGTTATAATATGTAAGTGACCTCCTTTGAGTGTAGCTTCATATCTATACTAGCAAAATACCATTCATTTAGATTAATATACAATCATTGTTATAATATGCAAGTGACCTCCCTTGGATGTAGCTTTATTGTCAAATATCATTAGGTTGATATACAATCATTGTTATAATATGCAAGTGACCTCTCTTAAATGCAGCTTTGTTGTCGAATACCATTAGAATAATATACAATCATTGTTATAGTATGCAAGTTACCTCCCTTGGATGTAGCTTCATTGCCAAATGCCTTTAGAATAATATACAATCATTGTTATAATATGCAAGTGACCTCCCTTGGGTGTAGCTTCATTGTCTAATACCATTAGATTAATATACAATCGTGTTTATAACATGCTAGTGACCTCCCTTCGGTGGAAATTCATTTTCGACTTCCATTAGATTACGCAAGTGGCCTCACTTGGCTGTAGTTTCATTTTCAAATACAATTAGATTAATATACAATCATTGTTATAATATGCAAGTGGCCTCCCTTGGATGTAGCCTCATTGTCGAATACCATAGGATATTGCTTCATAGCTGGATATTTGTACTAGCATAATACCCAGCGTTGCCGGGGATTGTATAAGAAATGTGGATAAATGTACTAGCAAAATACACGAAATTGCCTGAAATTGGATGACATGGGTGGGATGTTTCCTAGGAGAATTCCTGGGATCGGATCAGATGGGTGGATATTTGTGCTAACAGAATACCCCATATAAGAAGATGGTGTGATTATGTTGTAAAATCATGAAAAATTATTGTCCAGCCCAGATATAGTCTTAAAGTTAATATTTTATTAAGAGGGGGTCGATTATGTGGGTTACATCATTAAAAATGATTGTAGAAATTAGTAACATATTCAAGAAAAGTGAAAAAGTATGAAATGTGATTGGTGTGTTTGTAATTAAATTACCAGCACGGACAATGTCTCAAATGTATTAATTTAGTATGAGGAAGGGTATTATGTGGGTTAACTCATGAAACATGATTGTCGAAATTAATAACATATCCAAGAATTATGAAAAATTATGAATTGTTAGTTATTTGATGTGCATATTTGTAATGAAATAGACACCCTTGACGATGTCGCATGGTTGTTATTTTAGTAAGAGAGGGGCGATTATGCATGTTAAATCATCGAAAATGATTGTCGAAATTAGTAACATATCCAAGAATTATGAAAAATGATAGAATGTGAGTTATTTGATTGGTGTGTTTATCATGAAATAACCAGTATCAATATCTCAAAGTTTTTATTTTAGCAAGAGAAGGGGGGATTATGTGGGTTAAATCATGAAAACGAATAGAGAAATATACAATTATTGTCATAATATGCGAGTGACCTCCCTTGGGTTTAGCTTCATTGTCGAATTCCATTAGATTAATATACAATTGTTGTTATAATATGTAAGTGACCTCCCTTGGGTGTAGCTTCATTGTAGAATACCATTAGATTAATATGAAACCATTGTTATATTATATAAGTGATCCCCTTGGGTGTAGCTTCATTGTCGAATACCATTAGAATAATATACAATCATTGTTATAATATGTAAGTGATCTCCCTTGGATGTAGCTTCATTGTCGAATATCATTACATAAATATACACTCATTGTTATAATATGCGAGTGAGCTACCCTGAATGTAACTTCATGATGGGGCGATTATGTCGTAAAATCATGAAAAATTATTGTGGAAATAAGTAACATATCCAAGAATTATGGAAAATGATGAACTGTAAGTTATTTGATTGGTGTGTTTGTAATGAAATAAACAGCCCAGATATTGTATTTTAGTAATGAAAAAAAAAAAAAACCCAGCCAGACAATGTCTCCAAGTTATTATTTTAGTAAGGGGAAGGGGATTATGTGGGTTAAATCATGAAAAAAATGATTGTCGAAATTAGCAACATATCCAAGAAATATGAAAAGCAATTTAATGTAAGCTATATGTCTTTATAATAAAATAAACAGCCCATATATAGTCAGAAAGTTATTATTTTAGTAAGAGGGGGGTTAATTAAGTGGGTTACATGATAAAAAATGATCGTAAAAATTAGTAACATATCCAAGAATTATTAAAAATGGGTAAATTTGAGTTATTTGTTTGGTGTGTTCTTAATAAAATAGAAAGCCAAGATGATGTATTAAAGTTATAATTTTACTAAGAACGGGGCTATAATTAGTGTTAAATGAAGAAAAATGATTATCGAAATGAGTAAAATATCCAAGAATTATGAAAAATGATGACATGTGAGTAATTTTATTAGTATGTTTGTAATTAAATAGACAGCCCAGACAATTTCTCAAATGTATTATTTTAGTAAGAGGTGGGCGATAATGTTGGGAAACTCATGAAACATGATTGTCGAAATAAGTAACATATCCAAGAATTATGAAAAGTTATGAAATGTAAGTTATTTCTGTTTTTATAATGAAATAAACAGCCGAGAAAAAGCCTCAGAGTTATTTCTTTAAAAGGACGGGGTAAATTATGTGGGGTTAATCATGAAAAATGACTGTTGAAATTAGTAACATATCCAGGAATTATGAAAAATGATGAAATGTGAGTTATTTGATTGGTGTGTTTGTAATAAAATAACTAGCCAGATAATATCTCTAAGTTATTATTTTAGTAAGAGGAAAAGGGATTATGTGGGTTAAATCATGAAAAATGTTAAATAAAATAAAATGATTGTCAAAATTTGTAACATATCTAAGAATTATGAAAAATGATAAAATATGAGTTATTTGATTGGTGTGTTTATATAATGAAATAAACAGCCCAGATATTGTCTGAAAGATTTTATTTTAGTAAGAGGGGGTCGATTATGCGGGTTAAATCTTAAACAATGATTGTCGAAATTAGTAACATATCATAGAATAATGAAAAATGATTAAATGTGAGTTATTTGATTGGTGTGTTCGTAATGAAATAGACAGGCTAGAAGAGTATCAAAGTTGTTATTTTTGTAAGAGGAACGGGATCATGTCGGTTAATGAAGGGGCGATTATTTGGGTTACTTTATTAACAATAATTCTCGAAATTAGTAACATATCCAAGAATAATGAAAACTGGTAAAATATGAGTAAATTGATAGGTGTGTTTGTAATGAAAAAAAAAACAGCCATACAATGTCTGAAAGTTATTATTTTAGTAATAGGAGGTGGCGATAATGTGGATTAACTCTTGAAAAATTGTCGAAATTAGTAACACATCCAAGAATTATGAAAAATGAAGTTTTAGTTATTTGATTGGTGTGTTTATAATGAAATACACAGCCCAGTCAATGTAGCAAATTTATGATTTTAATAAGAATTGGACGATTATATGTGCGCACTCATTAAATTTGATTGTCGAAATTCATAACATATCCAAGAATTATGAAAAATAATGAAATGTGAGGTATTTTATTGATGTGTTTGTAATGATATAAACAGCTTAGAAGTGTCTCAAAGGTATTATTTTAGTAAGAGGAGATGAAAATGACGGTTGAAATTAGCAACATATCCAAAAATTATGAAAAATAATGAAATGTGAGTTATTTGATTGGTATATTCATAATGAAGTAGATATACCAGACAATTTATGAAAGTTATTATTTTAGCAAGAGGTGGCGATTATTTGGGTTACTTCATTAAAAACAATTGTCGAAATTAGTAACATATCCAAGAATTATGAAAAATGATATAATGTGAGTTACTTTGTTGGTGGGTTTGTAATGAAATAACCAGCCATATAATGTCTAAAAGTTATTATTATAGTGATAGAAGGGGGCGATAACGTGGATTTACTCATGAAAAATGATAGCAGAAATTAGTAACATACCATAGCCTATGTATCAATGTTTTTATTTTAGTAAGAGTGGAAGCAATAATGTAAGTTAAATCATGTGACATGGTTGTGTAAATTAGTAACATATCAAAAAATTATGAAAAATGATTAAATGTGAGTTATTTTGATGATGTATTTGTAATGAAAAACCAGCCAAGACAATGTCTTAAAGTTATTATTTTAGACAGGTGAGCGACAATGTCGGTTAAATTGTGGAAATGTGTAACAATCCAAGAATTATGGGATTCAACGAGATACGTCAACATATATACTTACAGATTACCAGGAGTAACCTTGGATTCAATGAGATACATGCAAATGTATGCAAGCAGAATACATGGTCAGCTGGGATGTAATGAGATAGATGCAAATATATACTAGCAGAATACTTGGCGCTGCCTTGGATTGAATTAGATTGATTGAAATATATACTAACAGAATACCTTGCATCGCCCAGGATTTCATGAGATTGATTGAGATACATACTAGCAAAACACCCAGCGTTGCCCGGGATTGAATGAATTAGGTGAGAATATATATTAGCAAAATACCTGGCATCGCTTGGGATTTGATGAGATAAATGTGTTGCATATTACCTGTCCTTGCATATACATGCTGTAAATTACCTACCCTAGGTAAGATACAATTATTTCATATGTGTAATACCCGTCTTATGTAGGTAAAATATTCTTTTGCTGGAAATAGCAAATGATACATAAACATACAAAATTCCTCTCTCATAAGAATAATCAATTTTTTCATTATGTGTACGGTCCCGAGCAACGCCGGGTAGCCCCGCTAGTCTATATATATAAAAGGCAAAATGTGTGTGTGTGAGTGTGTGTGTGTATGTTTGTATGTCTTGCAAAAACTTTCAACACAGGCCACAGATTTTCGCCAGACAGGTATCATTCTAAAGCTTGAATTTCCGGTCGACAAATATCGAAAAATTGGGCAAAAAGATTCATTACTTCATCCTTAACGGCTCTCTTTTTTTCAAGGAAGGAGTGAAAAAAATGGTATCTTCATGACAAGATGGCTTTACGCATGCGTCAATACACGCAAAAGACGTTGTACATTGAATTTGTTTTAAATGTTATAAAAACCTACCTACTTTCATTCACGCGTCTATAGCGCGGTGGGTTAAGTGACAGCGTCGTTATCTAAAGATTTCAGGTTCAATCCAAGTTATCAGATATACTTTTTTCTCGATCTTTATACATTTAATATTGAAACAAAGTTATTAATGCCATTTTTTTTTTTTTTTTGTTTTTCGCTGTGTTTTTTTTTTTTTTTCCTCTTTTTTTTAGGTTTTTGTTTATCCGACTGTTTTAAAGAAAGTTTACGTCCGTTTGCTGTTTTATTTGTTTTTCTTTTCCGATTATTTTAAAAAAGTTTAAACAGGTTTATTAATTGGCTTATTCTTTGCCCCCTGCCCTACATACACACCTCCAAACACCCGGGCAACGCCGTCCTTTTTTTTTGGGGGGGGGGTGCTTATTTTTCTGCTTTTTTTTAAAGAAGTTTTACGTTCGTTGGTTGTTTTTTTGTTTGGGGTTTTTTAAGAAGTTCTCCCCCCCCTACACACACACCTCCAAACACCCGGGCAATGCCGGGTACCCCCGCTAGTCTATTATATAAAAGCGAAAATGTGTATGTGTGTGTATATTTTTTGTGTATGTCCACAAAAGGCTTTTTTTAGATGGGGGAGGGCTTAGTGGGGTCACTCATTGTTAAAACTGTTTATATGCTCCCTATATTATAATATCTAAGATTTACAAAACAAGCTTGAGTGTACCTTTAATTTCGGCGACTTTTACATACTATTTTCGCAATTTTTTTTTCACTTACCGTGTTTTTTTGGCTTTTACGTATACAAAAAGTGAAACTGAAAGAAATCAATCATTCTCGGCCTTGTGTGGGATTAGTGTAAGATCTGTTCCAACAGTATACAAAGGGTCTTTTTCTTGTTTATACATATTTGAAAAAAATGCTTAGTCATGTAAAACTGGATGTGACGTAAGCTCTCTCTGTTGTGTTATTATGTTATTTCATGTATATTTTTAAAGTGGGATAAGGGATATTAAGTCAGTCATGGAAATGGCAGATACCGTTTACAAGTTAACATTACCATGTTTCATGTATATTTATAAGAGTTAGGTGAGAGATATTAAGTCAGTCCCGGAAATGGCAGAAACCGTTTATGAGTTAACATTACTATATTTCATGTATATTTTTAAGAGTGGGGTGGGGATATTAAGTCGGTCCTGGAAACGGCAGAAACAGTTTACGATTTCATGTTAATTTGTAAGAGTGGGGTGAGAGATATTAAGACAGAAACCATTTACAAGTAAACATTACTATATTTTATGTATATTTTTAAGAGTATATTTGGTCAGTCCCAGAAATGGCAGAAACCGTTTACGAGTTAACATTACTATGAAATGTGAGTTATTTGATTAGTGTGTTTGTAATAAAATAAACAGCCCAGACAATGTATCAAAGTTATTATTTTAGTAAGGGGGGGGCGATACTGTTTGTTAAATCATGAAAATAGATGGTCATATCCAAGAAATATGAAAAATGATGAAATATGAATTATTTTATTGGTGTGTCTATAATGAAATAAACAGCCCAAGACAATGTCTCAAAGTTATTATTTTAGTTAGAGTTTTAGTTTAGTATTAGTTTAGTTAGATAATGTGGGTCATATGAAAAATTATTGTCGAATTTAGTAACATATCCAAGAATTATGAAAAATGATTGAATGTGAATTATTTGATTGGTATGTTTGTCTGGGCTGTTTATTTCATTACAATGTATCAAAGTTATTATTTTAGTAAGAAGGGGGGGATGTGGGTTAAATCAAGAAACATGATTGTCGAAAGTAGTAACATATCCAGAAATTATGAAAAATGATGAATTGTGAGTTATTTTATTGGTGTGTTTGTAATGAAATAAACAGCCTAGACAATGTATCAACGTTTTTATTTTAGTAAGCGGTGGGGCTGTAATGTGCGTTCACTCATGAAAAATGATATTCAAAATTAGTAACATATCCAAGAATTATGAAAAATGATGAAATGTGCGTTATTTGATTGATTCTAATGAAATAAACAGCCAAGACAATGTGTCAAAATTATTATTTTAGTCAGAGGGTGGTGATAATGTTGTTAAATTGACAAAAAGTGATTGTCAAAATTAGTAACATATCCAAAAATGATGAAATGTGAGTTATATAATTGGTGTGTTTGTAATGAAATAAACAGCCCAGACAATGTATCAAAGTTATTTTCGTAAGAGGGGAGTATAATGTGGGTAGAATCATGAAAAATTATTGTCGAAATTAGTAACATATCCAAGAATTATGAAAAATGATGAAATGTGCGTTATTTGATTGATGTGTGTGTAATGAAATATACAACCCAGACAATGTATCAAAGTTATTATTTTAGTAAGCGGGGGGGGGGGGGGCGATAATGTGGGTTGAATTATGAAAAATGATTGTCGAAATTAATAACATATCCAAGAATTATGGGATTTAATGAGATAGGTACAAATATATACTAGCAGATTACCCGGAGTCACCCGGGATTGAATAAGATACATACAAATGTATACTAGCAGAATACACGGGTGCCTACTTGGATTGAATGAGATAGATGCAAACTAGCACAATACTTGGCGTTGCCTTCGATTGATTGAAATATATACTAACAGAATACCTTGTGTTGCCCAGGATTTAAAGATATTGATGGAGATATATACTAGCAAATTACCCGACATTGCCGGGGATTTAATAAAATAGGTGGAAATATATATTATTATTATATTATAGTTAAATAGGTGGAAATATATTATTATTATATATTATTATAGATTTCCTCTGGCATCGCTTGGGATTGAATGAGATAGATGGAAATATATATCAGCAGAATACCCTACATCGCCTTGTATTGAATGAGATAGGTGGAAATATATAGAATCACAATACCAGGCATCGTCTGGGATTTAATAATGCAAGTGCAAATAAATACTAATAGAATACCTGGCATCGCCTGGGATTAAATTATATAGGTGCAAATACAGAATAGACAAATACTTGACGTCACCCAGGATTGTATTAGATAGCTGCTTAAACAGTTTATGATTTCAAAATTAGATTAATACATTTCTACTGTTGGTTTTCTATGAAAGTTTACTAGGCCAGTTTCTGTAGGGGGTGATCTATATTTTTAAAAATTTTTTATGTTATCGTCCGGGAATGATGTGATGGTTGTAGTGGTGGGTAGAAAGAAGCATAATTATGTTAATTTTAAACGTGCTCTTGAGTTTTCTTTTGGGGGTTGGTTTGGAGAAAGTAATGTCTGTTTTGGGGTAAAAAAAGGTATGTGAAATTGTTTCATATATGTATTTAAATTACCCGTCTTAGTGTAGGTAAAATTATTTAAAATATTTGTTGCATATTACCTGTCCTTCCAAAGGTAAAATTATTTCATATACATGCTGTAAATTACCTACCCTAGGTAAGATACAATTATCTCATATGTCTAATACCCGTCCTAGGTAGGTAAAATATTCTTTTGCTTGAAATAGCAAATGATACATAGACATTAAAAATTCCTCTCTCCCAAGAATAACAAATATATTCAAAATCAAATTCAATTTTCTCATTGTTTATACAGTCCCGAGCAATGCCAAGTAGCCCCGCTAGTCTATATATATAAAAGCGGAAATGTGTGTATGGATTTTCGCCAGATAGGTATCATTTTAAAGTTCCAACCTGCACCCAACAAATATAAAAGAATTGGCCAAAAACATTAATTCCTTCACCCTAAAATCATCAGGGAGGGGTGCCGAAAAAATCGTTCCTTCATTTTCTCTGCTTTTGCTATTACGACAATGACGTCATGTTTGACCTAGAAAATGACGTTAGTTTAAAACCACCTGCAAGTGTTTTTAAAGGTTTAATTTTATCCGTTATCAGTTGTATGTCTCTTTGGCATAGGGTTAATGTATCGGGTATTTTTTTTTTTCCGCCTTAGCCTCGATGTTTCAGGTTCGAGCCTGTCTTTCTACCTAAACTTTTTTTCCTCTTTTACACCTTTTTTTATGTTTGTTCGCTGTTTTGCTTTGTATTGGTTTTTCCAATTTTTCTCAACATCATGTTTTTTTTTTATAATATTAAAACACGGTCACCCTCTCCTACATACCCCCCCCAAACACCCAGGCAACGCCGGATACCCCCGCTAGTTTAATATATAAAAGGCAAAATGTGTGTGTGTGTTTATATGTCTGCCAAAAACTTTTGAATGATGTGACGAACAATGACAAAGTTGATATTGTTTTAAAGTTCAGAATCTCGGATGAAAAATATTGAAAAATTGGCCAAAACGATTAATTCTAAGTGGGTGAACTGGCTGGTTTTCTACAAGAAGGGTCATAAAATTTCACAATGTTTTAACATTATTTCTATGTAATTTTAATCATTTTCAATGTTATGTACATTTGAAAAAATGTTAACTCATGTCGGCAGAAATGACGTCAGCTCTCTTTAATGGCGATGTTTATATACTTTAAATAAGAGACTCGTTGTGGTTAAGTTGACAGTATAATACAGAATGAACTGCTTAATTTGCCAGTTATAAAAATGGTACCAACGTGATTATTGAGTTTAAAATAGTAAAATAACAAAGTATCACAAAAAGTGATAGGGAAAAAAAATTTATGCTTGAAAAGAATGTAAGAAGAACCAAACACGAGTCACTATGTTTACAAAACAAAACGATGGATTTTACAATGAACTGATACACCAGAAATAACGCCATTTTTCTAAAACTTCATCGGCCATTTTCTTTTTAGCATTAGTTACAATATGATATCCTAACTCTGTTTAGGGGGAGGCAGTGAAAGATGAGATCGCTTGAATTCTAAGAACAGATACTGCACTTTGATTTTAGCCCAAACACCATAGCGTAAATTCCTTCCAAGCATTATCTTCTATTAAAAAAGACGCATATGATATATTTATGATGTACTACATTGATGTCATAAAGATGTCATATTCTAAAAAGCAGGTAAATCGATCAAGTGTATGCTATGGGCTTATTTGAAACATTCCCCAAATCACGTAAATAGATCAAGTAATGCTGAGTTCATATTTTCGTCCGTAATATCCTCATGGCAGTAATTGCAAAAAATTTTCATTAATGTTTTTATGTATTAATTTTATAAACCTGTTCAATCATCTTACATTCATCTAAAATCATAGTGTTAGTTAATGCTTGGAGGGGATATGAAGTAATGTTTGTTTTCAACAGCTGGAGTGGGGGGAGTTAGGAGAAATATGGAGTGAGTACCGGAAATGGCTGACACAGTTTATGATCTAAAAATTACTTTATTATATAAATATATTTAATAGTGGGGGAGATAAAAGTCAGTCCCAGAAATGGCTGAAACAGTTAACGATCTCAAAATTACATTGCTTCATGTTTATTTTTACAAGTGGAAAAGGTAGAAATATATAATAGCAGAATACTCGGAATCACCTGGGATTAAATGAGACAGGTGGAAATATATACTAACAGAATACACAGCGTCGCCTGGAATTTAATGAGATAGATGGAAATGAAATATATACTATCAGAATACCCAGCATTGCCCTGGATTAAATAAGCTAGGTGGAAATATATACTAACAGAATACCCAGCATCGCCCATGATTAAATGAGATAGGAACAAATATATACTAGAAAAATACCCGGCATGCCTGGAATTGAATGAGATATGTCCAATATTTACTAGCAGAATACCAGGTGTCACTCAGGATTAAATGAGATAAATGCACATATATACTAGCAGAATACTCGGCGTTGTCTTTGATGGAATGAGATAGGTAGAAATATATACTAGCAGAATATCAAAAATCGCTCAGGATTAAATTAAAATATTTACTAGCACATACATGGTGTCGCCCTGGATTTAATGAGATAGGTGCAAATATATACTAGCTGAATATCTGTCATCACTCTGGATTGAATGAGATTGGAATGATAAATCACTCTAGACAAGGCATGAGCCACTTGAAATGTTTTATGGAAATGCTTCCTGACAGGTCATGAAGTCATTTGAAAGTTTTATAGGAATCGCTCCAGACAAGTCAATGACCACTAGAAGTGTTTTATGGAAATTGCTCCAGACAAGGCATGAAGCCACAATAAATTTTTTATGGAAATAGCTTCAGACAAGGCATAAAGCTATTTGAAATTTTATATGGAAATCGCTCCAAACAAGGACTGAAGCCACTTGAAATGTTTCATGTAAATGGCTTCAGAAAAAACATGGATCCACTTTGAATTTTTCATGTAAATCACTCCAGACAAGCCATGAAGCAACTAGAAATTTTTTCATGTGAGGCATAAAGCCACTTGAAATTTTATATAGAAATCTCACTAGACAAGGTTTGAAAAAAAAATTTCTAGTGGTTCATTCCTTGTATGGAATGATTTACATAAAACTTTGAGGTGGCTTCATGCTTTGGAGAGACTTCTATATAAATTTCAAGTGGTTTCATACATTTCCAATGGCTTTTTGCTGGAGCGATTTCCATAAAACATTTCAAGTGGACTAATGTCTTGTCTGAAATGATTTCCATAAAATATTTCTTGTTTTTTCATACTTTGTCAGGAACAGTTTAAAATGGCTTCATGCCTTCTCTGAAGTGATTCCCATAAGACATTTCAAGTAGCTTCATGCCTTGCCTGGAGGGATTTCCATAAAAAATTTCTCGTGGATTTAGGCCTTGTCTGGTGCGATTTCTATAAAACATTTCAAGTAGCTTCATGCCTTGTCCAATGAGATTTCGATATAAAATTTCAAGTGGCTGTATGCCTTGTAAGAAGCCATTTCCATAAAAAATTTCTAGTGGCTTAATGCCTTGTCTGGAGTGATTTACATGAAAAATTTTTCTAGATGGTTTAGATTTTCCAGGCAGCACAGTACGGTTTGGGATCTTACCGTACTATTCTCCAATGCTTTAATAGCTGCCTGACTAACTGAAAGGATAGCTATTTCCTGTTGCTGAACCTCTTCCATGATCAGGACCTCAGATTCAAAAGCCTTAAACTTGCGCTATCTCTCATTCTTCTTCGGTTTTTGTCGTGATGTTTACTGAATGTTAGAGCTGACTTGTCAGACTTAGGTCTGAGATCCTGCTCTTCGGTGAAGGCGGGGGTGGTGTTTGGTACCACATCCAATGGTGCCAGCTCATGACTGGTGTTTGGTGTTGTATCCGATGATATCTGTATGGTGAAGATTCTGCCTGGAAGACCGTCCTCAGTTTACCAAGATAATAAGATTTTTGACAGGTGAGGTGGTTTGAGTATTCTATATAAACACTCGCACCAATCCTATCATTCATTTTAGATCCATCAGTATAGCATTTGATTATGTTGCTTTCCAGCTCTTTTTCATAATCTCTTGCGCCTGTTCTGTCATAAACCATACATGTGAAATGCTTTTCAAATGATCTGGTTTTAGTCATAAGGTCACCCGGCACATGCAAGAGCGGTAGTTCCTTCCTAGCCTCATTACACAAATCAACGGGACTCTTTGTTTTTCCAGTAGTTCCAACAGATCTTGACCACCACAGACCCATGAGATCTATTCTATAGGATCCCCGTATCGCTTCTGCCTTCAGGAATTCTTTAATCAGAGGGATATTCAACAGCATCTCCAATGCTCCAGTAGGTGTGCTCGGATATGCTGAAGAAGTCATTAAACAAGCAAGTCTTTGTACCTTCTGGAGCTTCTTCCTCAAGTACAGTTTCTCTGTCCCGCGGATCCAGGAAACACATGCATACGACAAAATAGGACATACCATAGCAATGTATATCCACCTCATTACATGTGGGTTAACTGCCCAGGTTTTCCCCACAATTTGTTTGCATTGCATAAGGGCTGCAGTCGCCTTGGAGGAAATCTTTTCTATGTGGCTTTTCCTGGTTAGCTTACTGTCCAGGATTACCCCTAACAGCCTTGCCTCCTGCGATAGTTTCAATTTCTGTCCACTCAGAAAAAGGTCATCAAGTTGGCAATTCCTTTTGTATGTAAACAAGACCATTTCTGTTTTACGGCTACTGAATTCTAATTCATTTCGATTAGACCATTTATTAGGAATATTTAATGCCATTTTGGCAATGCGTCTGACCAATGATGCTTTTGAACCTGCGACCAGCACTGCGATGTCATCAGCATCAGCCTGGGCATAAATATTCCTATTTTTAAACTCCTTTAAAAGAGGATTTAGCATACAGTTCCATAGTAAAGGTGATAAAATCCCACTTTGGGGGTTTCATTTAACTACTTCCCTTTTAACAGTTGCCCTCAGTAGTTCTACTTGAACTATTCTGTGCCTCACCATATACTCATTCCATCGGATGAGTACTGGTGGCACATTGAGTTCTCGTAGCGACTTGAACATACTACTGAAGGGTATGTTGTCAAAAGCTCCAACGATATCTAAAAAGACACCGAGTGCCATCTTCTTTTTTGTTAGTTTACGCTCTATACAGATCACGAATTCATGAACCGCAGTCTCGGTAGAGACCCTGGCTCAGAACTACTGTGATTGAATGATAAATTATTAATGGAATTAATAATTTTATAATTTACATAAAAATAAATTAAATGATCCTAATTATGATATAATAAAATTATTAATTTTTATGTAAATTATAAAATTATTAATTCCATCTACTAACTAACTAATGAATTAATTTTATTCAAACAATTTTCACTACATAAATATATGCAAATAATAGGGGGGAAATAAGTTCAATCCAGCGACTGACACCCTTTCTCTAACTCAACAATAAACAACATCATATGCAAATAATAAATACAATATTTATCAATATTCAAATTTTAATTTTAGCTGCAATATTTTACGTCTAAAAAAATTCTTATTTTTTCCTTCACTAGAATATCTTGTTCTTTACTTTTCCAGGTTGAATTTCTTGTCCTTTACTTTTCCAGGTTTAATAAAATCTTAAGAATATTACTTTTAATGCGCACATTTTTCCATATAATATATATATGTATGTATATATCTATCTATCTATCTATCTATATCTATATATCTATAAAAACAGAGATGTGTGTGCCACAGACGATTTCTGATTGGTTAATCCAATAATCACATCTCCTAAAAAACTATGGTTCGTACGCTCTTAACTTTACCATAAAATATTATGGCTTTATTTATTGTCCATCTTGGAAGGGTTTCATTTTTTCCTAACTTGTTATTTACAAATTACAAAAATACAAAACTTACACAATCTAACAATCCAACCTCCGACATCACATCCGCTATTCTGGTGCTAGCCGCACACACGTACACTGAGCTGAGTAAACATGTTACATTGAATAAAAACACAAAAAATATATCCAGTTTGGTAGAAAAGTAACTTATCTTGCCTTTGATTACATTTATTTGTTATATATTTGTTTTTTGACAACTTTTTCGAATCTATGTGTACAGTAATACAAACCCAACCCGCCGAATATATGTCAAGCTATGTCACGGTAACATATATTGAGCAAGTTTTTAACAGTATTTTATCCAGTTTTTTATTTATAACACCTTTTCCCAAACTTACCGTGTTAAAGAGGGAGTCAGACGCCATCTTGAATTTTCCAATACATCGGTAAACACTATGGTTTTCGAGCTGAATAAACATGTTACATTGAATAATGTCACGACCCGGTTAATGGATGACCGAATTGATTGGCAGTCAGATCGCGACATAAGAATTTATTTTATTTTATATCCAACATCTCATAATTATCTTCGGTTAATCGTCAGATGTCGGATTAACCAGCGAAACATATCAATAAGGAGAACGGAACAACAGAGCAAAAATGACGAAACGAACACTCAATAAAAGTTTAGAGTTCAAGAAAGAAAGGAAGAAGAAAAAGTTCCGATAAAAAGAATGAGTGAGACAGACGTATTTCTGGGGATGTTTGTCGGATGTATGCGACATGCAAAATACAGTAAAATATGTGTAAAAGTTTGTGGAAAGGAAAAGATATTGGCATGAGGTAGGCCAAACTTATCTGTTTTTATCCGTTAGGGTAAACACGGATTAAAAGTTTGCAAACACAATATCCAAGAAAAAAAAAAGTTGAGATGGCGAAAGTAGTTTATCTATTCCTCGAATCTTAGTTCCAAAGAAGAATTCAATCGACAATACGATTGTATTTGGAATGATAATCCGCAATTTAATTAATTCAAATCTCAGCCAGATTAAATGTTGAGGTTAATCGACAATACGATTGTATTTGACTAATAATCCGCAGTTGAACTGATCAAAATCTCAATCTTCGATCAGGTCCGATTCTCGGAGCGAAGTGTTTGATATACAGGGCTGTTTCGGCGACACAGTGTCTCACTTCTTTTCGCCAACTTTTTATTTATTTTCAAATCCCTCGTGCTTCGAGTTTCCCGCCACGAATGTTCACTGTCTGGTTGCCACGACGACGTATTTCCGCTCGCTACGGCAATATTCACACCCAACCTCTGTCCCATTTCCCTCAGCCAAGTGTCTGCCACGTCACATCATTCACAGAGAGAGGGGGTTATCTGGTTCATTAGATTTTTAAGAGAGAGAGAGATAGCGAGATATATATGGAGAGTAAGTAGAGAGATTGACTGTTCGCTTTGCTCTGACGTCACAACTTCACTTTTTTAAAATGTAATT
Organism: Euprymna scolopes; assembly: GCF_053919585.1. Lineage (NCBI taxonomy): Eukaryota > Metazoa > Mollusca > Cephalopoda > Sepiida > Sepiolidae > Euprymna > Euprymna scolopes. Next base: position 46,174 of record NW_027633376.1, read on the forward strand.
TATAAGTAATTAAAGAACGCATTCTAATCTTTAAAATCTATAATACGAAATATTCAATTGCTTATAATACTTAAACAAACAACTTGTGTTTTTTTAATTATTTTTTTATTATTAATATTAGATGAGTTTTAGTATAAATCATCGTGTTCTTTATTTCAATCTTATTTTGAAGTTTTGTAACGCTGTCTGTAAAAATTACTGTTGATTATTGAAAGTCTAAGAGTTGCTTGTTGGGACTTCAGCGATGACGTCATTTTTTCAGCTGGCCGGCCATCTTTATAACAGAGGCCACGCCACCATCCCCCCACCAAAAGGCGAAGCCTGGCATTTTCTCACCCGAAAGGGCCGAGCTTGGCAGGTTCTCCCCCCAAAGGAGGGAGCGGGTGTCCCCCCCAAGGGTAGGGGGGCGAAGAGGCCAGGAGCAGGTGACTTTTTTCTTTGGGGGGGGGAGAGAAGCCTCAAGGCACCCTCCTCCCTGACGGTGGGGTTGGGGATTATCTCTCCCTGAAGGGGGGAGGCCGTCACCAAGCATGTATATCCAGAGGGGTGACTTTTTTTGTTACCCCTCGGAGTGGGAAGGGGGCCAATCATCCAGGCAACGCCGGGAAACCCCTGCTAGTATATATATATATATATGTATATATATATGTATATATATATATATGTGTATATGTATATATATATATATGTGTATATGTATATATATATATATGTGTATATGTATATATGTGTATATGTATATATGTGTATATGTATATATGTATATATATATATGTGTATATGTATATATGTGTATATGTATATATGTGTATATGTATATATATATATATGTGTATATGTATATATATATATATGTGTATATATGTGTATATGTATATATGTATATATATATGTGTATATGTATATATGTGTATATGTATATATGTGTATATGTATATATATATATATGTGTATATGTATATATATATATATGTGTATATGTATATATATATATATGTGTATATGTATATATATATATATGTGTATATGTATATATATATATATGTGTATATGTATATATGTATATATATATATATGTGTATATGTATATATGTATATATATATATATGTGTATATGTATATATGTATATATATATATATGTGTATATGTATATATGTATATATATATATGTATATATGTATATATGTATATATATATATGTATATATGTATATATATATATGTATATATATATATGTATATATGTATATATATATATGTGTATATGTATATATGTATATATATATATGTGTATATGTATATATGTATATATATATATGTGTATATGTATATATGTATATATATATATGTATATATGTATATATATATGTATATATGTATATATATATATGTGTATATGTATATATGTATATATATATGTGTATATGTATATATGTATATATATATGTGTATATGTATATATGTATATATATATGTGTATATGTATATATGTATATATATATGTGTATATGTATATATGTATATATATATGTGTATATGTATATATGTATATATATATGTGTATATGTATATATGTATATATATATGTAGTATATG
>NW_027633377.1:0-20000 GCF_053919585.1 Euprymna scolopes
TCTCAGACAACGTCAAGTGGAAGAAACGCAAGAAAAAAAATTATATAGCTAAACCTTTTCCGGTTATTTATTTAGTGCATCTGTTATAAATGTATACATCAGAAAGATAGAATGAAGGATGGTCCACAAATACATAAATAAATATATGCGTCATGTTCAAAGTTCTGTTTGTAAAAAAAAGTTTTTAATGCTTATCCATATTTCAAAGACAAACGTTGATACACGTATACAGACCTATAATATAAACTTTATTGTCGAATATCATTATGGAAAATAGGACTTTATCAAAAGAGAGGTAGAATGGTAAAATCTATGTATACAAAGTCATTAATATTTATTGACGAATTGTTCAGGCAATATGAAATAAAGCGTTCATAAAGAATGAGAGTTCAAAGAATCTATAAATGTTCTGATAAAGAACAAGTGTTTTCTTAGTGAAGACAAAATAAATAAGCATGTTTGTTTCGGCTAGCGCCATGCGCGTTTGTTTGTGTAAATGGAATAAAATTAAAATAATTTGTTAGCGTGCCGTTATTTTTTGTTGTGAGAGATTATATGCACGAACTGTACATATGCTTTCAGTGAGCAATATGTATTTGTGTGCTTCGCTGGGTCTACAGAATGTTGAGTGTCTCTCGTTATTTGACAAGGGCCTTCGCCCTTCTCACTCCAGGGATTAAACTAGATTATAAATTATTGTTTTTTTTAAAAAATAAAATAGATACAAGAGAAAGAGAATTGATATGTTTAGCTTCCTAATGTATGCTCACGATTCGGGGACTTTATATTCCTTGTATATTTATCACACAATAAGTTATGCGCCTGACGTATAGCTGGCCACACTAATAAAAAAATGATTTTTATGAAGCACTAAATTTCAAATGTCACGTGTCAGCCCAATTAGGTTTAGTTTTACATATTCATGTGAAGCAACTGTTGCAAACTTTTAAAAGAGATACAATTTGTACTTTATCATTATCGTCATCATATTCGGTTCAATGTCTGTTTTAGATGCGTATGTTTGTTTGAAGGCTTTTACAACTTTACTTCCAAACTTATTTAATATAACATTTGGACGAGGAAAACATTGTTCAAGCAAAACAATAGCTTGATAAGCGTTATTTGAACTCTGCTCCCCCCCACCCCCCAAAAAAAATTGATATGAGCTGGTGTGATTAATTTAAACGCGGTCATATAGATAAAAAATATTGCTGAATGGTCAGATCACCCAAATCCACCAGTTGTCATTGAAAACACCAGAATATCAACAAATTTGGCCTGGTTGAGCAGAAATTAAAGTTGCATCAGATTAGCAGAGAAGCTGACTACGTTATCAGTTTGTATGCATCTTGGTCAATAAGAAATCTGTTTTTAAAGTGGGTGCCACACTTGGCCACGGTCGATCAAAAGCAACAACACATCATCAAATCAAAGCGTTGTTTGCAACCATTTCAATTTATTTTTTTTAAAAGGAGTCACCAGTTATCAAGGCCCGGATGCCACTCGAGGATAAGGATTAATGGGTATACATTAGTCAATGGGATTATAGCATAGTAAATCATAAGTAGTGGAGATTTTGTAAATTGGATTACTTAGAGGGGGACTGCTCATCAAAAACTCGTTTACGTTAGACTTGAAGGCAATCAAATTGTAGTCAGCTGGAAAGCAGGCAAACGGAAGAGAGTTCCACAAACGTGCAGTTCTAAGAAGCTTAGTTCATGAAATCTACGTTTAGGTTTAGGCACAGATAAAGAGTGTTGGAAATTATTGGTAGTGGTTTGGGCTAGACGAGTTTTCTTTCGTGAACGTTTGTCGAGGGGAGACCATAGATTGAAGTTCAGACGAGCACTTCTCATGAAAATAACGATAAAGTAGACACAGGCTCGCACCGTCTCTTCTGTGGGAAAGACGTTGCAGGGAAGAGAAAAGGGTATTCCCCACTAAGCTACGAAGTCTATTTTGAATTCTGTCAAGGCAGGATAAGATGGTTCTAGTAGCTCCTGCCCAGATGTGGCAACAATACTTCATAATTGGCCGTATCTGGCATTTATATAGGTAGAGAATTGCATCATGAAAACTTTCATTGAGAGATTCACTAACAGTATGTGGTATTACAGTTAATACTGCATCAGCTGTAGATCTGCTGTAGATTAAGCAGCACGAAAATCATATTGCACGTGACTGAAAAGGTTCTATTTGCTGAGGTGATTGCTCACTTCTCAATTTATTACAAATTCCAGTAACTTAATCGCGACAAACAGGAAACTGATTAGTTCGTACTGAGAAGAAAATGACCGATTTCCAAAATATTTCAATATTGGGCAAACTGACGAAGTTTTCCCGAGTGTTGAGAAGTATTCCTCTTTAAGATAATCTTCAAACAGCTTTTTGAGCACCATGATCTGAATGCCGTCGGGGCCAGTTACTTTATTGGAATCCAGATTTTTGATAACTTAACAACATCACGCACAGATATTTGTATGTCACAAAGCGTGTTTTCAGTCACATTAAAAAATACAGAGGGTAGGTGGCTCTGGTCACAAAGGGTAGCATTAGCTGCAAAGTTTTTGGCAAAGAGCGTGGTTTTGTCAGATGCTGCTGACAAGATTAGCTCAGGACCATTGACGATGGTTTGGATAGAGGACCAGCCTCTGTTCAGAACCCTGTTTGTTATTCGCCAAAACTGTTAGGAATCATGCCACTGCTCAGCTACTTTTAACATGAAATATTGAGCATGCGAATCTATCGCATTTTTCTTAGTCTTTTATAGTGCTTGCTTGCAGTCCAAAAGGTACCTTTAGTTTAAAGTATTTTTATCCCCCCCTCTAAAATGAAACACACAATTTATAAAAAATGTATAAAAAAATATATATAAACTTTAAACCCAATTTGAATGGGGGGTTGATTTGCACAATCACATTTGCGTATGAATGAGAACATTTTGTAAAACATTTTTCGAAACAAATGAGCTATCAAGTAAGATTATTTTCATTTTTAAATATTGAAGTATGAAATCAAATATAAACGTTTTGTATTATTGTTGATGAGAACCTTCAACTAGGTCATTCAATGTGGATACGTAATAAGATAAAATGGGAGTTTTAAGGGGTGTTTCCACCTGGACTTAGAGTTAGTGGTGAGCCTTAAGTATTTTTACATCCATCCCTAAACACATACACAATTTAGAAAAATAATATGCAAACTATGCAAATTTTAAAATATAATTTGAATGTGTTTTTTTAAATCTGCACATTCATATCAGATCTTGATATGTTTTTAAAAAAATTTAAAGCCATGTTTTATTTCAGAAATCTTTCCGATGAGTAGCTAATCTGTATAAGTATTCGAAATGGAAAAGAGTTTTCTTAGGGTAGCTGATCTGTATATTTATGGAGCAATTCCGGTTTCTGATTGGTTGCTAGTAGAACGTGGCTCCATTTGATTGGTCAGTTTTTATCGCAAGTGTCTATATGTAGCAGCTTTCACCTTTCTTTAATCATACCCCCCTTTTTATATATATAAAAATATTGCAACAGTTACCGCCTGGACTTAGAGTTATTGGTAAGTCTTAAGTATGTTTACCCCCATGCCTAAAAAAACACATACACAATTTTATAAAAAAAACACATACAAAATTTATAAAAAAACACATACACAATTTATAAAAAAACACATACAAAATTTATAAAAAACACATACACAATTTATAAAAAAACACATACACAATTTATAAAAAACACATACACAATTTATAAAAAACTCATACACAATTTATAAAAAAACACAAACACAATTTATAAAAAAAATATATGCAAACTATGAAACATTAAATGTTAGATGTTTTTAATCTGCACATTAATATCAAATCTTAAATATCACTGTGCAACAAATTTGAAGTGAAAAAAAAGTACAAGACATATAAGACCTGTTTCGGTGTAAGAAAAGTATGCTGATTCCAAATCTGACATTTATTTCTCTGGATTAGGTACCATTTTCATGTATTTTATTATTAATTATTTTGAAAAAAAAAACACCGAATTCACCAGTTTAAACAACATTTGTCCTCTTAACTCTCTTGTGTAGAGTGCCATCATCCTTTTTTAAATTCCAGCAGTAGTCTGCCAACATACCAGTGTTCCATTTTCCTTTAAAACGTTTTTCTATTAATGAAATATCTTGATGGAACCTTTCGCCATATTCATCACTCACATGGCCAAGATTCTCAGCAAAAAACTCCAAATGAGAGTGGAGCACATGAACTTTTAGAGACATGTTACATCCCATATCATGAAAATGATGCAATAGATCATTCACAACTTGCACATAGTCTTCTGAACGATGTTTTCCCAGGAAGTTATCACAAACTTTCTTGAATGACTCAAAGGCACATTTTTCTTTTCTCGTGAGATGTGTGTTAAAAGTTTCATCAAGAACAATTTTTCGAATTTGGGGACCTATGAAGATACCTTCTTTTATTTTAGCTCGACTTAATGAAGGAAACTTTTCTGCAAGATATGCAAATGCCAAGGAATCCTTGTCTAGTGCTTTCACAAACTGCTTGAACAAACCGAGTTTAATATGCAAAGGTGGTAAATGGATTCTATCACTTTGCAGAAGTGGTTTGTGTTTGATGTTATGTTTTCCTTGCTCAATTTCATCTCTAGCAGGCCAGTACTTGCGTACATAGTGTTCAGCTCTTGCTCTAGAGTCCCACAAGCACAAGAAGCAACAAAATTTAGTATAGCCTGGCTGAAGACCAGTGAGCATGGCTATAACCTTGAAATCTGCACAAACATGACATTTATGGACTTCATAATGTATGCTTGCTAAAATTGTTTTTAAATTTTCATATGATTCTTTTCATGGTTGTGCTGTAAGCTATAGGAACAGATGGCAGGGTGTTCCCCTTGGTTAAGCAAAACAGCCAGTTGGTGTTATCATATTGTATTTCCAGCTGTTCAAAAAGTCCAACAATGTCATTGCAGAAGCATAAATCATCTGTCAAAGTGAACAAAACATGCAAGTTTTGTGCACGTTTTCTGTACAATGTTATTTTCACACCTTTTCTAAGAAGATTTCGTTCTTTAAGCCTTGATGCAAGAAGTTCACTTTTGTCTTTGGTTAAATAAAGATCTCTGCATAAGTCATTTAGAGCATCTTGAGAAAATAGTATTGGTTTATTATTGCTTTCTGAATTAGAAAATTCTACTGTTTGATCACTGTAATGTTCATCCCCACTGCTTGAACTCCACATTTCCTGATCAGGGGGTTTTGGTACAGGTAATTCTTTTGAGTGCTCAACTGGGCGCATTGCTGATTGCAAATTTGAGTAAACAATGTGTTTCTTCTTTTTTTGCTGTTGTACAGCCCGTATAGTCTTGCTGACAAAAATAGCAATCATTAGAATGATCTTTCTGCTCTCGCCAAATCATTGGCACACCAAACTTCATGTGAACATTCTTTTTTGCATACCATGCGCTCAATGTTTTCACACATGTAAGGCAACAGGCATGAGGAGCCCATGACTTGTCTTGGTCTCCTATATCAAAATGAAAGTACGCCTTGTACAATTTCTTAATATGGCTGGTAATGCTGCGCCTTTCTTTAGCAAATGTTAATTCGCCACATATGTAGCAGAATTTGCTTCGATCATTTTTGCACTGTCTTGAAGTCATCGTCAAAGCCTATACTGCATCTAAAGAATAATGACAAGAAAAAAAGTAAATTGTTTTATTAAGAAAAATAAGGATTCTATAATGTGGACATGTTAAGCCATTATAAACGCCCACTAGCAAGTTATTAGATTCTTTCGTACATAAAGTAAGGGGTTGATAAAATTTCATTTCTATTTTTTGCATTTAATTTAGTAAATTTCCAGAAAAGAATGTATAAAATGCTCCTTTATGTTTAAAACATTAAAATACACAATAATCCGGTCTTTATTGTAGTTTTTAGTTAAAAAATACTTTATTAAATGGATTTCTATTTTTAACCCTCAGATTTTTTCCCGTGCCCTACAAATAAGGTTCTGAGGTAGGTTTTAGCTTCTTTTCCTTGATTTTTTTAGCCTACATTAAAAAATGCCTTTCTTGACGAATACCATGGCTTTTCGGAAGGTGATGAACACCAAACCATGTGCTACAGCATTATGTTTTTACGTTTGAAAAACTTAGCCCTTGGTCTAGAAAATATTATGCTAACCAAGCTAGCTCTGTCATCTAGCTCTCTTAAATCTGGAAAAATAGTTCATTTCGGCTGACTTTAGCAAATAAATGATTTAACAAATAATGTACATAATATGTGTATATTAAACTGTGTTTTTCTCTTAAGATTTATAATTTAATGCACATAATATGTGACTGCAAAGTCGTCAGTAACCCATTTTTGACGTTTTTACTGAAATTTACGTCTGTGGCAATTTTGCACAAATTATACCTAATTCAACAAAAAGAAAGCCAGAAATAAAATTTCCACGTTACTAGGTATACAAAAATTGCTGCAGATATCCTGTACTTTTTTTAGTGTTGCACAGTGTATTTTAAAATTTGATTTCTTTTCTCGATAAGAAAAGTGAATGGTTGGCTTGATCACGGTAGATGAAAAACAGCTCATTGAATATTTAACGCTTTCTTTGCAATTCTTTCAATAAAGCCTCACTGTGAATTCTACATTTAACTCACAATCGATATAAAACAACCTGTCAACGATTCAAAATCTTATTTACAACTGCTTCAATGCACACAGAAATGTGTTATTTCATACATTCTGTTATAATGGATGGAACATATATCCACCACTGAACAATTAAAAATCGACTAAAGACACAGATATCAGTAGACAAAATTTTATCCTTTGCATTTTTGGATGTTCATTTATCATTTACTAGAAGGGAGACCCAACGTTGCCCGGGATTTAATGATGATCAATGAATATTTCAAACTCCTACATTTTTATTGTCATCATCGAAATCAGTGAAATCGCCTGGGAATGAAGCTTCACATGCCTCCATGTAGTAACTTAGTCCAAAATATATGTTATTTTACATTGCACTCTAAAAAACCTACTGTTTCTTTTATAAAATTATTTTACATAAACTTCCTTCTAGTTAACGAAAAAAATATTAAGAAATTTACGTGAGGGCTTTGAACCTACAGACCACGTAATGCAAAAAAATGATGAATGAAAAGAAATTAAGAAATTTACGCGCGGGGTTTGAACCTTCAGACCACGTCATGCAAAAAAAAAACAACAAAAACAACAAAAAACACGCTATCAACTTAGCGACAGTAGAGTTTTCACGGCCTGTTGTTCTATCATTGTTACTAAGCGACAACATGGAAAACATGGCTTTACCGATGATAGATAAATTGCAATAACATTATCGGTAATTATCGGGGGTATCCTGGGATAATCTTAACTAAGATCACCCCCAGACTTATACACTAAAATTCTGTAAATTTTAAAGAATATCTGTTCGGCCTTTTCGAAGTCTATAAAGAACTCTCTCTCTCTCTCTCTCACACAGAGACAAAGTTGCATTTATATAATTGTACAGATTATTGGAATATTAACCCTTAAGGAATTCATATTTTTAGATATTATTCACCCGAAGAAATATAAACATTATAGAACTTTGGTTAGTATTTTTGTACTTTTACCTGGACATATACACACACAGACGTTAGTTCTTTATATAATAAAAAATGTCCTTAAGTCATTTTGTGTAAAATACATATTCCTGGCTTTCCTCATATTCTGCTGAGAGGCATTTAGCTTGGAAATGCCATGGCCTAAAATGTCCTTTTCCTCTTTTTTCCTTTTCTTATTAATCTGATGACTTAATAATATTTTATTTATCATATTAATTGCTGCACTTAACAGTGCAGAGCTTTTACTATCATAATAGGTCAATTCTTATCTTTCATTTTTATATCAATTGCTCCACTTATCCCTGTAGAGCTTTTACTATTTTTATAGTTTTTTTTTTTTGCTTAAAGATTATTTGTAAGTTTATCAATTTTATTTTATATATGCATTAGTATTGGAGCGATAAATCGGAATCGGGAATCGGAAAAATACAAAGTTTTAGGGATATCGGAATCGGTATCGGAATCGGAAAAAATAAATCTCTATTTTCCGATGTCAAAATCCTGAATTGTTTATTTTTGTTTGACCATGTTTACAAGTTCAATTTTCTAAAGATAACATGATAAATATTTATTGACTTTGAACTTCCAGTAAAATACAAATTTTTTATCACTCCAAATGCGTATGTTTTACTTTTACGAAAATACATGCATATAATTCACAGTAATCGGAAAATATATAATAACAAAAAATAACTAATTTGCAAGTACATATTAACAGAATTAGTATCGGTAATTGTATCGAATCAGGAAAAAAATATTTGAAACGCCCCATCACTACGCCCCCCCCACACATATATAATGTTATTAACATATATTAAATTCCTTTTATATAATAGTGTATATATATATATATATATATATATATATATATATATATATATATATATGTGTGTATATATAACTACTTAATTTACTCACATAAAATTAATATACGAAAGTATATATTTATGCCTAAACTTTAAGTATTTACTTCAAACGTGCTCAATACGTAGGTAGAGCTAGTTAGTAATTTATAAAATATATATGGCGATTAAGCTACACTGAATATTCCGTGTTTCATCCACTCTAGGACTCTTCAGGCATATATATTTTTTTAATTACTAATTACTATATATATATATATATATATATATATATATATATATATATATATATAATGAATTTTGTCTACGTTTGTGTGCGTGTGTGTATGTATTAGTTTCTTATAGACCTCGAAACGTCTGGGGCGATTTTGTATGAAATTTCACACAAACGTATTTTATGTACATGGTAATGTTCTTAGATAGGTTTTGTATCGAAATATCTTCGATAAGTATCGATAATCGAAAAAATCCGATGAAAGTAGGAACAGATGATTTTGACCTAAAGTTAACACCTTATACAGTCCAACATCACAATATTACAGGGTCGCGTTGGAAATGAAGGTTGCCGTCTTAAGCACAATTGTACTATGATACTTGACATTTTCAATTTAAACTTAAATTCAAGCCATTATCATCGCATAAGCAGAAAAGCCGGGCAAATCACATCAACAGTACGTCGTTTGATATAATAGGTGCGCGTTCGAAACAAATGTTTCTGTTTAGGGCACAATTGAACCATGATAGTGGATTTCTGCATTATAAACTTTAATTATATATAAAAATATTTTTATAATATCAATAGTAGGTCCTCTACAGTATAATGCAGGCTACAACGTTGATCATTATTCAATCTCGGCAACATCGGGTTTTCCTGTTAGTCTCTGTCTATATATATATATATATATATATATATATATATATATATATATATATATATATAAACGGTTATATGTCTGTCTGTCTGTCTGTCTGTCCATCTGTCTTCATATTTTAAAACTCTATCTTCCACGAAACTAAAAAATTGCAGAGCAGCCCCAGGGACCTCAAATTGATTGGAGTTTTTACAGGTCGTTCTTTTAGGGGTCTTTAGCCGGTTAAAATAATTTTAAGGGGTAAAAAATTAGTCAAATTTGAAATAAATCCTTATACATTTTGTACATTCATCTTAGTGTATTTTTAATTTTTTTTTTTAATTTTCATCAGGTGATATGCGTGTCACGTGGGTGCAGTAGGAATGCCATCCGCTTTGAATTTTTCTGTTTCGATTCAAGCTGGACAAATTAAAATCTCATATTTAAGCATATTTTACGCTCTGGCAAATCTCCCCCCCCACTCTGCATAAGCCTAACAATTTCTCACGAGGATGAAACGCGGAATATTCTGTGTAGCTTGATCGCCATATATATTTTCATAACTTACTACCTAGCTCATCTTATGTATTGAGCACTGCTGAAGTAAATGCTGAAATTTACGCATAAATTATATCTTCTTATATTAATTTATGTGATTAAATGAGCTATATATATATATATATATATATATATATATATATATATATATATATATATATATATATATAACTGGAAAATAATAATAACAGAAAACTGGTGGGATTATACCTGACCACAAGGAGAGATGCACCCTTAGTCTTTGTTAAGACATGTATCTAGGAGAGGGAAACTCTGATATAAAACCTGAGGTCTTTTGTTCGCTTCCTCTGTGGCAAATCTTTGCACCGATTTAGTGCTATCAGCAGCACCAAAAAGTGTGGATAGTTGTACACGGGCTTTCACCACTATAAACAAGGCCTATCTGTGGGTTCTCTGACAACTTTGATGGGGTCTAGGTTTTACATGGCCCTGCACCAACAAAGTCCATGGGCGTAAGGTTGAAGGTGACGGGGATAGGTGAAGGGTATCACTGGAAGTCCTTAGCCGAATGTCTTCACTGTGACGGCCAATGGGTGATGGCCGTTCTGTGCAAATATGTGTGCAATTGCGCAGCTCGTGTCCTCCATTGGTGGCAAAGCAGCCCTATTTAGGGATAGCACTGCTTTCCCCATGTATGGGGAAGGGGCGATAAAAGGAGCCCTAAACATTGCTCGTACACATTCACCTTGACAGTGAACTGCAGCTGTCTGGGTATCCAGTGTGCAGTCGAAATAATTATAAATTAAGTAAGAAATTTAATATTGGATCGTGGAATATTCGCACCCTCCAGGACAATCCTAATGCACCAGAACGTAAAACAGCGTTGATATCTCGTGAACTTAAGAAACATAAGATCGATATTGCGGCACTTAGTGAAACACGCCTTGCTGGTGTCTCTCAATTTAAGGAGGAAAAGATGGCTATGTCTTTTTCTCCAAGGGTAGAGGGCCTGATGAGTCTCGACTCTCTGGTGTGGGATTTGCCGTAAAATCAGAACTAGCCAAATCACTGAAATCTCTCCCCAAAGGTCTATCGGACCGCATTATGACTTTGACCCTTGAGTTGGAACTTGAAACTCGGGTTACACTTGTAAGCTGCTATGCACCAACAATGAGCAGACCGGATGAGGAGAGAGATGAATTCTACCAACAACTACGAGAAGTAATTGGTGGTATTCGCCATAAGGACAAACTCATTTTGATGGGCGACTTTAATGCTCGGTTCTGACTTCCAATCATGGAAAGGGATTCTGGGGCATCATGGCGTTGGTAGAATGAATGAAAATGGTCTTCATTTGCTCTCCCTCTGCAGAGAATTCAATATGACCATCACTAACACAGTTTTTCAACAGAAAAATTGTCACAAATCCACATGGATGCACCCTCGTTCAAACAGCTGGCATATGATTGACTATGTCATCAGTAAGAAACGTGATTTTCGTGACTTCAAAATAACGCGCTCCTTCCATACAAGCTGTTACCTATCAGATCATGCCCTGCTACGTAGCAAGGTGTCTCTGAGTCTTTGGCGCAGACAGGTAAAGAAGTCATCTATTCCAAAACGTATTAATGTATTGTCGCTTAAGAATACTGAAAATCGAACAATACTTTCTGAGAAGTTGGATGAAAATTTAGATGGTGTAGAAATAACTGAGAACATAGAAGCGTCCTGGGAAGCGCTACGAAATATCACCCATTCCACTGCCCTGGAAGTGCTGGGCTTACCCATACGGAAGCACCAGGATTGGTTTGATGACCAGGATATAGAAGCCCAGGATCAAATTCAGAAAATGCATCAAGCTCACAAAGCATGGATTGACGACCAAAACTCTACTGAAAAAAGATTGGCATACAAAACCTGCAAAGGGAAAGTGCAGAGGACACTACGACAGATGAAAAAGAAAAGTTGGACCGCACACGCAGAAGCTGTTCAGTCAGCATTCAACAGAAAGGACACAAAAGCCTTTTATGAAGGTATAAGGAAGGTTTTCGGTCCTCAAGAATCAGGAGTTTCGCTAATTTTAGCAGAAGACGGGACATTACTGACAGACAAGGACGGTATCTTGAGACGCTGGAAGGAACATTTTGAAACAGTGTTAAATTCTTCTTCGGTAACAGACGATGAGATTATAAACTCAATTGAGCAGGTTCCCGAGAGATCAGAACTATCCGTGTTACCAACTCTCCCAGAAGTCCTTGCAGCAGTTGAAAACATATCATTGGGTAAAGTACCAGGAAATGACGGTATACCACCGGAAGTCTACAGATATGGTGGCCATAAACTGGCCAGAAAGCTACATGCACTTTTCGTGTCCATTTGGACATCTGGAAAAGTCACACAAGACTTTAAAGATGCATCAATTTACCATCTTTATAAAAATAAAGGTTTGTAGAATTCCTGTGACAATCATCGTGGCATATCTCTGCTCTCAATTGCCGGAAAAATCATGGCCAGACTAATAATCAGCAGAATCATCAGACATCTTGTAGATGATATATATCCCGAATCGCAGTGTGGTTTCCGCTCTCTTCGGGGTACAATAGATATGATCTTTTCTCTGCGACAGGTCTCTGAGAAAGTTCGAGAAAAGAACCAAGAGCTATACATAGTGTTCATTGATCTTACTAAAGCCTTTGACACTGTCAACCGAAATTCCCTATGGAAAATCCTTAAGAAAATTGGTATACCTGACAATATGCTCAAAGTTATAACATCCTTCCATGATGGCATGAAGGCTTCAGTGATGTCCAATGGGGACTCTTCTGAGCCTTTCAATGTGACCAATGGAACAAAACAAGGTTGTGTAATGGCTCCAGTATTATTCGCCCTTTACTTCTCTGTTATGCTGAAATATGCATTTGCAGATGTTGACACTGGCGTTCATTTCCAATTCCGTACAGATGGTGGGATTTTTAATCAACAACGCTTCAAAGCGAAAACACTTCTCCGAAGAACCATTATAAGAGATTTGCTGTTTGCAGATGATGCTGCCCTTGTCGCGACTTCTCGGGAGGAGGCTCAACATCTTGTAAATCGGTTTTCTACTGCATGTAAAGCCTTTGGCTTGACAATCAGTATAAAGAAAACGGAAGTTATCTACCAGCCACCACCTACCCCAAAACAAGTACAGGGTGTTAAACAGAAACAAACCGTGCACAATTTTCCTCAGATGTCGATTCAGGTAGATGGGAAAAACCTGAAGTATGTTAAGAAGTTTACATACTTGGGAAGTGTGGTTGATTCAATTGCATCTCTTGACCATGAAGTTATCAAGCGTATCTCCCGAGCAAGCAGCGCCTTTGGAAAGCTGCACACAAGATTATGGAATGTTCGGGGTTTAAGCCTGAAGACAAAAATTCATGTATATAAGGCTGTGGTACTGTCCACACTTTTGTATGCCTCGGAGACGTGGACCCCGTACCGAAAACAAATTTCGCAACTTGACGTCTTCCATAAGAGATGTCTACGTGCCATTTGCGGTTTTACTTTGAAAGACAAAATATCAAATGCGAAATTATTCACACTTTGTAAAATCAGCAACATCGAAAGCTTCTTAATCCAGTCGCAGCTTCGATGGGCGGGTCATGTGATGCGAATGGATGATGATAGTATACCAAAGCAACTCCTGTATGGCCAATTAGACAGAGGCCGTCGAAACTTGGGACGACCATGGTTGCGTTACAAAGACAAAATAAAGTCTAATTTGCAGGTTCTAAATATTGAATATAACAACATTGAGCTAACTGCAAAAGACAGAAGGAAGTGGATAGAAATGTGTGACAGAAAAATCAAGGAGTTCTCGGCGTTTTGCATCGAACACCTAAAAGAAGTGAGAGTCAAGTCAAAAAATAATACTGAGCAGTGTGGAGCTAAATTCTCGCAGTTATATGTTTGTCACCACTGCGGTCGCCATTGCAAGTCTCTAGCAGGACTAAAGTGCCACATACGTCTAAGTGAATGTCGACACGCTGAGTTCTAAACCTTCAGGTCAATTGTCGGAGTCTCATACGTCGAAAATCGACGGAGAGTCCATCATATATATATATATATATGTATATATATATATATATATATATATATATATATATATATATAGAGAGAGAGAGAGAGAGAGGGGGGGCGGAGAAATAAAGATAAAAATATATCGTCACCAACAGAATCAATTACTGAACATTTTTAAGAGCTCACATTTTAATTGGTCCTGGATATGACCTTAAACTATACCCAGTTGTGAGGCCCCAACTTGCGGGCTTTGGGGAGTGTGGAGCCACCCTTTAATTACCATTGCTCCCAGGTCCACTCTGAACCGGAGTTGTAGTACCTATTAGGGTCCCAACTATGGGTTAAATAGAGACTGATTTGAAAACAACAAATATATTCTATTAAAAAAATTGTTCTTCAAAATCATTGGATTCGGCATTAAATAACCCGAAAAGGGTTGATATGCCGTAAAACAAAACCAACCAAGCAACCAATCACATTTTAACACGTTTATTCTGTTTCGCTTCTGAAGTATATATATTTTTTTTTAGCTCGCAGCATGCTAATCGATGCTTCTGTTTTGTCCTGTTCGTTTACATGGTCGCATATCTGTCACACCTGTACAACCGAACACAATGATTACTTACATCGCGTTTTAACATTGCGTAGGCTACTTCAATATATAAAGATCAATTAGAACCATCGGATCTATATTTCAAATAAATGAATGATTTACTCTTTTCAATCTAGTACATCTATTATGTAAATTAAATTTTTATCATCGCTTCTAAACTCCACTAAATAAAAAAAAAAAAAACGAAAATCAGCAGACATTATAAAGGAGGCCTCGTTCAGTCTTAAGAGACAATAGATACCCTCTATAATGGAAGTTGGACGTGTAATTGTGAAGCAAGTGTTACACAATCCTGAAACAAACCTATCTTGAGTCAGCACTGCTTTATTCCAGTAGTAAGAAGTGCAAGACGACTGACGACATGCCGAAATAAGTGAAGATCATATAAAGCACTAAACATTTCAAAAATAGTTACCAATTTTAGTACTAAGTTCTAGGTTGCTTAACTTGATTATTTTGTACATAGTATCATCATTTTTAAGTGCTTGGGTTCTAAACAAGACTTAATACATCTGCAGATAGCACACATACTTTCTCTTTTCAGAGAATTCTACCTGTAATTACGCAGCAAGAAAAAATGTCCCAAAGCGGAACATTTCCATACCTGTCATTTGCAGACAATCACTTTTGGGCCTCTTGGTAAAAACAGCAATGTCTAGTTTTACTATTCAGCATTCAACGAAATTGGAGATGTTGGAAAAAAAAAATAACTGAAAAATTATTGTTTTTCTTCTTTTAGTTAAATATTTAATCTTACACTTAGTTTTTCAATATTTTTCTTACATTTTTTTTTCTGGTTTGATCAACTTTCCAAGAACGTTTTCGATTCCGTAGAATTCAATTAGAGGGATAATAATCGCTCGAAACATTTCTTAAAGATGAAGCTATTTTCTGCTTCTGCAAATCTACCTATTATGGATGACTGTTACCATATTTGGGCTGCTAAATCTCTGTCGCACTTTATAAGGTTCAGAAACATATCGTTAATTTGGTTAGTCCCATCCTTTTTTCTCCTCTGTACCATCTTTTGCTTCCCTTCTCTCTCCCTTAAAAAGTTGATTTTGCTAGTCTCAGTCTCTTCTGTAAGTGTTTTATTCTGCAAAATTCAATAAAGTGAGTACGATCTGTTCAAGCATTTTCTCATAACTGCTGTTCTACTCTCTGTCCGTCCGTCTCCATCTCTCTCTCTCTCTCCACAAATCTACTATCAGACCGTGTAGAGGGTACTGTTATATTTTGGCTGGTGAATCTCTGTCACCCTTGATAAGGTTCAGAAACGTATCCACAATTTGGTTTCTTCTTCTCTATACCCCCTCTCTCTCCCTCTTCATCTCTTACAGACGTGATGTTGCAAGCATTAGTCTTATGTATTCGTACTAGTATGGCCTGTGTTCTTCAGCATTGTCTGACTTATTTCTTGCTTCTATTGTTTCAACTTGTTTCACTCGTTAATCTAAGTGGAACGTCTTTTATAAAATTCTGTTTATCACTTCTTTTTTCTGTCTCACTGTATAATGTTTGACCGTTTTTTTTTCTTTATATGGTTTTTATCGCTTTCATTATCCTCTCGTTCTCTTTCTCGTTATCTCTTTATTAACAGTCGAAGGTAATTGTTAGGTCAAACGACGACCAAGTGGAGCAAACTCCTTTTTCAGTTTCAGACGTAGTTACCTTCTCCCTTTTACCGCTATTATGGGAGTTCTCGTGTGGAGACGCGAGAACGGGAGGAGACTGACGCTGGCAAGCGCCAACGAAAGGATTACGTTGTAGGGAAAATTGTACCTATTTACAATGCCTCCCCACGGGACAGAGATAGACACCAGGGTCGTTTTTTAACGTGGAGAAAAGGTACAAAAATAAAAATTATCTCAGTCGTGAAGGATTTCTCCTCCACTGAAAGAGAACGAGAAATGGAAGTGCCGCATCTGAAGAACAGATGGTGTTTATTTGCTCCCCCACCGAGCAAATTAGGCACAAGGCCGATTTTTAATGTGAGGAGTGAAGGGAAGGGGAAAGGGAAAAAGGGGACCAGCTCCCGAGAGGTGGAAAATGGGAGCTGGTTAATGGTCAGGGATGTGGGGTTGCCCCCACATCTGGTCTTTGCTAGTCATAGCTAGTCATAGCTTGCAGCATCTGCCGGAACAGATGGTATTTATTTGCTCCCCCACCGAGCAAATTAGGCACAAGGCCAATTTTTAATGTGAGGAGTGAAGGGAGGGGGAAGGGAAAAAGGGGACCAGCTCCCGAGAGGTGGGAAATGGGAGCTGGTTAAAGGTCAGGCATGTGGGGTTGCCCCCACATCTGGTCTTTGCTAGTCATCGCTAGTCATAGCTTGCAGTATCTGCCGGAACAGATGGTGTTTATTTGCTCCCCCACTGAGCAAATTAGGCACAAGGCCGTTTTTAATGTGAGGTAAAAACCAGCTCCCCTAAAAGGGGTCACTCTGGTTACCAAAAATAATAATTGTCCCAGTATAGAGGGTTTTTATTTAAATGCTGCCCACATCAGCATTATGTGGCACAAGGCCGGAAAGTGGGAACCCCGCAGGCTCCCCTAAAGGAGGGGCACTCCTGCAATTTTAAAAATTGCCTGAGTAACCCCGTCGGCATTCCCCGGTCGGGGCGCCTCAGGCAGCAAGCAATAAACTTGCCCCACCAGAAAGCCCGGTGGCAAGGCCTGGGAGGGTGGACCTCCTAGGTATTACCCAGGCGGTTCCCAGTATAGAGGGTTTCCCCTTCATTGACTGGTACAAATTATCTTAAGTGCAGTATCTGCCGGAACAGATGGTGTTTATTCGCTCCCCCACCGAGCAAATTAGGCACAAGGCCGTTTTTAATGTGAGGTAAAAACCAGCTCCCCTAAAAGGGGTCACTCTGGTTACCAAAAATAATAATTGTCCCAGTATAGAGGGTTTCCCCTCCATTGACTGGTACAAATTATCTTAAGTGCAGCATCTGCCGGAACAGATACTACACTTTGATCTTTGCCAAAAGGCCAAAATTGTAGTAAACCAAGAAAATAGCTTATCGTTAAAGCGCCTGCGTGTGTGTGCGTCAAGTTGTCGGGGGCGGGGAAAGAGTCAAGATTGCGGCGCCCACAACTTTTATAATTAAGCGGTCTCGTAGAGTGAGGCAGAGTCTCGCTTTTCGTGTGCAAAATCTCGCTGCTAGACTGCGTAAAAGAAGGCTGCAGGGAGAACGCAGACCGATGGTTACGAAAATACTTGCAGACTGCTGTCGCGTATTACTGAGTAACTTTGCTGTCTTGTTTTTTATTACATTTTTTCCCTTCCATTTTTTTGTGTTATAGAGATTGAATCAGGGTGAATGAAGATGTAGATATACTATTTCAATCTGTGGTACAAAAACTCAAGTAATATCGGACTAAAACTGATGGATGTAATTTGCATCGTTATAAGTGTTACCTCCTTGTAAATAAAATGTCAATGTCCAGTAAACTGTGAGTATCCTAATTTCTTTTACTACTTTCTGTCAGTCATGTGGCCCACACATCCGCACACATATTCGTATTCAGGCATAATTTTCTGCAAGGGATGATATCAAGTTATGATATACCTGGTGTGATTATGGATTATCTCCCTTGATAATCCTAGACAATAAAAAGCTGTGCATTTCCGCTTGTCAAGTAGACAAGTATTTGAATTCTTAATTGAATGATAAAGATTACGTGACGGAAATTTATCGTCCTGTTTTCATTACAATACCATTTATCACAGTAATAACAATAAAACAAATTATTGCTAAAGTACATTATTAACAGCTGAGAAAAGCACAAAAACAGTAATAATTTCACCCCTAATGTAAACGGTCCTCGATATGACCTTAAACTATATACGATGGTGAGGCCACAGCTTGCGGGCTTTAGGGATTGTGGAGCCACCATTTATTTGCCATTGATCTTAGGTCCACTCGGACCCGGACTGGTTGTACCTGTTAGGGTCCCAACTATTGGTTAAATAGAAACCGATTTAAAAAAAACCCAAATATACTCTATTTAAAAAATTGTTCTTCAAAATCACTGGATTCGGCATTAAATAACCCGAAAAGGGTTGATATGCCGTAAAACAACCACCATAGTGTAAACGAAAAGATAGTATAAAGAGAGAGAAAAAGAAAAAGATGGAGATGGGGAAGAGGGATATATGGCGGGTTGAAATTTGTAGTTGTGTCCTTAGTGAGTAGTATTTAGTGTCAATCACGTTGACACACCGACACACCGACACACCGGGGCTCGCCCGATCACCGAAGTTAAGCAACGTTGAGCCAGTACCAGATGAGTGAGAATTTCGAGAGGCAAGTTGCTGTATGTACCACGAGGTAAAATACTAGGTTGGAAAAGGGGCGCGATCATTCCTTCTCTTGAGGGTAGATGGGCCTCTCTTAAGCCGTGGTAGGCAACCTATCTAGTGATGGTCTCACAATAAAAAAACCCCTTGATAACCCTAACGAGGCATCAATTCATTCAGGCACGAACAAGATTTGAATTACACTATAAACTCGTGTAGTAAGTTCAATCTCGGCTGCGGCCGCATGTAACGTTTTTTTTTAACGTGTCTTTAGTTTTAATATTTATGTGGCTTTGCAAACCCATATTTTCTTTATTAAAAAAAATAATATATCTATATATATAAAAGCGAAAATATGTGTTTGTATGTACGTATGTGTGTTTGTTTGTATGTATGTATGTATGTGTATTTGTATGTCTCGCAAAAACTTTCGACACGGGTCAAGGATTTTCGCCAAATCGGTATCATTTTAACCTTCCAACCTTCGCCCGACAAATATCGAAAAATCCGCCAAAAACGTTAATTCCTCCACCATAAAATCATCACTTTTCTACAAGGGGGTCAGCAAAAACCGTCCTTTCATGACGAGTTTGCTTCTACGCATGAGTTATACGACGTCGAACCTGATTTAGTTTAAATATTTGAAAAAACGACAGAATTACGTGGACGTCGTCTTAGTTCAGTTGCATTGTCAAAAGATTTTGGGTTCGAATCGTGGCGTGAGATGTCTTTTTTTTTCGATTTTTTAAATTTTAATATTGAAGCAAGGTGATTTAAGCCATTTTCACGTGTTTTTCAGATTTTTTAACGCCGTTTTTCTGCTTTTTTTACTTCGTTTATTCTTAGGTTGTCATTAACACCCCCACCCCGGCGACCACACACACCCAAAAACACCCGGGCAACGCCGGGTACCGCCCGCTAGTATAATATAAAATAATGTTATAACTTTACTACAAACGTTGTAGACATTGTTGTTATCTCCTTTATACTGCTTATGCATTCATTTGTATTTTGAAATTAAAATTCCATAACACAGGTGTTAAATCGTTATCATTGTATTTTTAACGATATTTTAAGATAAAATCTCTTTTAAGGTATACTCGCAGACATAGTATTTTTGACGTTTCTTCGTCTTTG
>NW_027633377.1:22500-47611 GCF_053919585.1 Euprymna scolopes
GCAGGGGCAGTATCCGTCTTTGTCGGGTTCCTCTTCGTAAACGCAAGACGGGTGGTCCCTCTTCTGCTTCTTCAGTATGTGCATTATATGGCTCCAAATCCTCTTCGTCGTCCTGCATCACTCTCTGTCCTTTCAGAAGACATTGTACTGTCTGAGTATTCCTTTTCCTCCGATGTAACAACATAATGGCGAGGGCGCAGATCTTTCACGTGGCGAGGCACACCGTTCACCAAAATCGATGGAGGGTTGATTACCTTGTCACCTCGCCCTTGCCGAACCTCGTGGTACATCGATTTTGCGCTCTTTTGACCCACTCGCGCTCTCCAACCTGATAGCTGTTGTTGGGGCCTGGGGACGCAGTTGCGAGATTGGTCTCCTTTACTCGAACTTCGTATCGATAAATCCTGTTGGCAGGCGCAGTAAAGGGAGGTGTGCCGTTTCTTGGTGTGATGTTATACCAGTAGAAAGCCTCCTGTATGGAACAGCGCATTCTAGCCGCTATTCTTTCACTGTACAGTGACATCGCTCCGCTATGCCATTGCCGGTTGGAGCGTACGCACAACGGAATCGCAAGTGAACTGCCCATTTATGTGCAAATGCTTGGAACGCGTTGCTGCAGAAAGCCGTGTCATTGTCTAAAAGGATTTCATGCGGCGAGCCACGCTCGAGGAACACTGCCTCCAACTGATGAATACTGCTTGCTGAGTCCTGCCTCGCCAATTTCCTCCAAATGGAGAAACGCGATGGACCACAGTCTGTTAAAGTTAAAAAATGGAAGGTGCCATAATGCATGATATCCATTCCAATTCTCTGCCAATTCTCGTTTACTTCCAGCTTTCCCTTTTCCTACCTGACTGGCGCTGGGTCAATGAACTGACATTCCTCACATTTCCGTATGACAGTTTTAACGGTTGCTTTTGTCGTGGTTGGGCAACTTCTCCTGACAAAGTAGGTAGTGCGTCGTAACCCCGGATGTCAACTACTTTTGTGAATAGCCATGATTTGACTCTCATGCAGCTCGTCTGTGTGAACCGCGCCTATCACCGAGTTTTTCTGTTTCATTGCCTCAAACCACCGCTGTGGTACTCGTGTCAATCGGTCAGCGATGTTTCGTGCTGATGGAACCAGCGTCACGGAGCTCCTGCGTGTATTCTTTACGGATTTCTGACGACACTGTGTATTCTGACACTCGATTGTGTAGCCTTTTAGGGGGGTGGTTCTTAGACCACTTCAACGATGCAGTGCACGTTCGGTTTTGATGGTCAAAGGTGGCAGTGAAATCCGGTTCATTAATAGAAATGGCTGCGCAGTTAATATTTTTCCTGTCGCCCAGCCGCACTGATCCTGTAGGCTTGACACGACACCTCCCAGAGCTTTTATGGCGTTGATCCCTAGAAGTAAGTCAAACCCCAACGGTTTGCCGCGCACCACCAACACATCGATTCTGACAGACACACCTTCATCAGTGGACAACACAGCAGCATACATGGGACATTCCACCAATCGTTTTGACACTCACGTTCGTTTTTCTCCTAGGCCGGCACCGGTCTGCATGTAAAATCGTCCTAGAGCATCCTGTATCAATAAGCGCCAAAGATCGCCTCCCATCAACATGGATGCTTATCACTGGGAGCGTCGTGGTCGCATCTTGGTGGGGAAGGAGACTGGCGCTTATGCATCCTCCCCGTGCTCGTTTTCCGAGCAGTTCCGAACCCAGTGTCCACTCTCACCGTAACGGTAACACTGTGTTCCGCGTTTTCGACAGTCCTTTGCAAGGTGGCCTTTAACATTGCATTTAAAACGGGTCACACTAACAGGAATATTCTGGGCCCTGTTGTTGTTGGGTGAGCGTGTGGCCGCAACAACGTCCTGATTTTGTTCCCCAGTCGTCGTCAAAATTCTCGCTCTCGACATTAGCTCCCCCATGGTCAGGGCTTTGATGTTCGGCACTTGTTGAGCAATTTAGATGGCGTCAGGGAACCCAGTGATGAAAGTCAATTTTGTGAGTCTCTCTAAGTCATCTCCTGTGAATCCGGCCAATCCAACCAACTGTCTTATTTTGTTGGCGTAAACATCCACACGTTCGCCAGTCCATCTAAGCATAGTTATTTTTCTGTATGCTGCAAATGCATCGGGCCTCAATCTGGTCTATCTTTTGATCGTCTTCCTTGATTTCCATGTAGAGGGCCAGTGCATCATCCACCCGCTGAAGTTGTGCGACAAGTCTCACTTTTTTAAGCCACGCTACAATGTCTCCATCGCCAGAGAACGGCTTGATCATATCGCTGCTTATGAATGTCTGATTTTACTATCCATCATTCTCTCTTTTTCTCTCTTTCCCTCTCTCTCTTACTGACATATGCGTGCGAGCGTGTGTGCATGCATAGATATGTTAGTTTATGCAAAAATATATTAATGAAAAAAAATTACGTGCGGAGTTTGAACATACAGACAATTTCATGCAAAACAAACAAAGAAAAAAAAAAAACTATCGAATTACCCATAGTAGAATTTTCACGGCCCGTTGTTCTACCATTTTTGCTAAACAGCAACATGGAAAAATAGCTTCACCGAATAATAAATAAATCAAAATAACGGTTTCGATTATAGATTATCGATAATTACAAAGAGTATTCTGAAACAAAACTTAACTAAGATCACTCCCGAACTTATGCACTAAAGTACTGTAAATTAGAAAAAAATTTGTTCAGCCGTTTCGGAGTCTATAAAGAACGAACTCACTCACAGAGACGAAGTTGCATTTATATAGGTGTAGACAATATATATATTATGTAATATATATATATATATATATATATATATATATATATATATATATATATAAAATATGTATATATATAGAGAGAAATAGATAGTTTAAAGAAAAACCAACTACGTAAACTTGGGGAAAGAATAATAGACGCCTTCTTGATAATAAAAATAAATGAAACCCCCTGGTAAAAAACCGTGTTGATATTATCCGAGATAGAATAGTGTAATGATTGAAAAGAACTGGAAAAGAAATTCCGGCGAACGACTCCGTGTTTCCAGTCGTTCCGTAAACAAACGTCCCGACAAACCTAAATAGACATTCAAGATGGCGTCGACAATTGAAGGAGATCGAAAGAGTCACCCATTCTTTCATCCTTCAACCTTGCGATCACGGTGGCGTCTTTAATTTTTTTTTTAAAGCAATTAGAACTTAAGCCGCTTTCGTCGGCTTTCTTATGTAAACAGGCAAGGAAACTAATTCTACGCCACGATGTGCATACCATTGGTCGGGTTCGGAATCAGCGATTTCTAACTTTGCCGCCGGAGAGCTATCACTTTTCGCAGTAAATGATTGCTTGTTAGGCGTTCATCAATCCAGCAAAAATGTACATGAAAAGAGAGAGGAAGCAAACTTTAGTTGCTGAGAGATGTTTTACGAGAAGATACAAGTCGAGGACACGTTCTCAACAATCAGTCCGACAGAAGCCGAACCATTTCTAAGGGTAGTCCGAGGAGATCAACTCACTTTTTTTGTGTGGGAATCAGTTTATTAGTCACTACCTGGGGCGCACTAACCATGTAATGCCGACAAGGTTGCCCAGGCAACCTTTAAAATGTCAGAGTTTTCCTCCTTTATGACAGCTAGCTTTATTCTACCAACCTTCCACCCTTATGTCATATCTTCCATGGAAAGGAAGTAGATATTCAGAAGGATAGCCTTCGTAAATATTGCCTCGCTATCTAACAATCAAAAAGACATAGTCGAGATACAAATGCGTCTGAATGCTTTAGATGTAGATCGATTAATCAGATTTTACGAATTATTCTGACTACTGTTCTCATCTTGAGACCCGTGGCGTTACGGATAAGGCACCTTGCAGAAAAAAAGCTTTAGAGAAGCATACGTCGATTTACTTGTATTTATATTAATAATAAACATTATCCCCGTTTGCTAGTTAACAATTTAAGTAAATGTCTTTTGTTCATTGTCTGTTTCGTTATTTTTTAATTTAATTTTTCACTGTTTTATAGTTAAACACAATTTTACAATTGTGAATGTTTCAGTGGTAAGTCGACTTATGCTATTACTAAGTTAGCGAAATGTTTAATTTAGTAAGTATTCCTAAACATTTTAACTGACTTTTTTCTTCATTTATATATATATATATATATATATATATATATATATATATATATATATATATATATATATATATATATATGTGTGTGTGTGTGTGTGTGTGTAAATTATTATAGGTATAATTTTATTATTTTTTTATTTTCTTCCTTTGAAGATTGTAATGCTGGGTATGGGGTAGCCAAACCAGCTGCCAACATTGCCCTACTTTTTATTGAAACCAACCGAGAGCTCTTTTTACTATCCTCGTTGTTCCCTTAAGTGCAATTGTCTGGATCTCTTTTGCACTTAGTTCACCAGGAATATTAGTTAGGTAGCTCTTCATCATAAGCTATTTGGGACCTATAATAACTGGTATTTTATATTTATCTAATAAGAGTTAACGTCATGTGATGTATTTTTGGACATACCTTCTGCGCCGAGGATGTTGGTCTATCTGGAATCATCTCATGTCTTGGAGGGGAGACGGGTACCTGTTTTGGACGAAGATTCATTTCACTCTAAGACAAGAAATTAGTTTTATAGTTTTTATTCTATTTTCCAGATGTGTCGCAGAAGGATGGAAAGTGAATCTCTGACTTGCGTGGTTTACTCTTGGTCTCATTTCAACACGTCAGCGTCCCCCCAGTGAAGGCGAGGAAACGGCTGTTAAGTTATCCGTTGCCTTCTAAGTCCAAATCAAATCTCTTGGATTCAGCTAACCTGATAACGTAACACACGCAATCCGATCAGCTGACCCTCACTTCCGGTCAACATGTCTACAATATAATGTACTCACCCCATCTCTCTCTCACGACCCATTCTCTAACAGTATGATTTATATCTCCCTAAGAGTGCAGTTTCTTTTCATATACATGGGACCTTGATATTTTGTCTGTGTCTCCCTTTCAGCTCTGTTCAGACCTCCATTATTAGGGAAACTCAATTCAACCAAGGTTGCAACTCTCTCTGACTTATTCCATATAACTATGTCAGGTTTGACAGCAGCATTTTCAAGGTAGGTGGCTGTAGGGATTACATCGTCGTAATATATGGTATATGTCATTTCCACAGTTCACAGGATTTGCTGCTACACTGGATGTATAATCTTTTACAGATGTTCCAGTGGGGGTAGTTACATACTCCATCATGTCTCGCTGTGTAGTAGCCATCCCCAAAAGAACCTTACAACTTGATACGAGATGACTCACATTTTCCAATTCCGTGTGGCAGAATCTGCATACACGAAATTGAATTTTATAGTGTGAGTTAACCTGTGTCTGAATTAATTTTAAAGAAAATGAATTAACATTAAAAGCGATAAATTGTAGCAACTTTCGCGGTGTTTAATTGCATTTGATCTTGTGATCAGCGCTGATTCAGGTCTTCGTCGAGATTTATTTTTAATAATTTTAATGATTTTTGTTTGTTTGAAGTTAAACGAATGGTCATGCTGCAATGAATGAAAGAATAATGCATACTAGGAATTGCTATTTTTAATATCTTTTTATGTTTTGGAAATTCTTTGTTGTTTTTAATGTTTGTTTTATAGTTTGCTACGTTTTAAAGTTTTGTGAGGTATTTGAATTCTTCGTCCAGATATTGTGAACTGCAAATTATGAATGCACGTACGAAGGAAACCGATTATAATGCCTGTTTTTTATTGTGTGAGTAAAAATGTATGTAATCATTTTTATGTGTAATTTTACGATGAAATTCGAAGGATATTTTATTGTTGGATTTTATAAGTAAGTCTAGAAATGGTATTAAGCATTTGTATTCTGTTTCCTAGGTAAAAAGTATGGAGGTTTGACTGAGGCTTATTTGTTGGTTACTAATATCTATGTGCGTGTTTTCAGCAAGAAACATTAAAATGTCGTCAATATATCTAAAGTATTCTGTATTTAGAGGTAATATAAACTTTAAAGGGCCAGATTTTATGAATTCTAAGAAAGGAAGGCTAATACGCTACTAAGAGAGATACTCATAGGAAGACCGAATTTTTGCTGGTAAAAATTATTATTGAATTGAAAATAAGTCACGTCAGTTATAAATCTAATAATTGGTATAAAGATGTCGGAAGAAAAAGGTAAGTTGATGTTTTTGGATGTATATAAAATAAATTGAGGTATTTCTGAATGGGAATATTAGTGTATAATAGTGTTACACCTAAGCTGTAGATAGTTTTGCTTTGTGCATTAATGTTTTTTTTTTATTTTGTTGAGTAAATCTCCAGAGTTATTTTTGTGCTGATAGTGCCCATTAATGGACTTGGGATATTGGATATGTTTTTTTTTGTTTTTTTTTTACACAGTGATCACCACTTATCAAGGCCCGGAAGCCACTCAGGGATAAGGGTTATTGCAAGTACATTACGTTAGTGAGGAGATTTGCTGAAGTGTTTATTTAAGGGGGCGGTTCATTAGGAATTTGTTAACATTGGACTTGAAGACATCCAAGTTGTAGTCCGGAGGGAAGCAGGCAGACAGAACAGAGTTCCACATGGTTCGTGCGATTTTGTTTGTGGCGCTTCCGCTGCCAGATATTATGGGACGCAAATGCATATCCGATTTGTGGTTCTATACACTATACACCTTTTGAAATGCCAAGACTTTTTCGTTCTGAAATAAAACAAAGACATCCTTTTCACAACGCGTATTTTTCAAATATTTTACTGGTATGTTATCTTTAATTTAATCATCACGAAGAAGTCTTGAAATAAAGACAACACGTTAATGAAGATATAACTTGCTTTTTTTATATCTTTACCTCGTCGGAATATTATTTTCGTTATTCTCATCATTCTGTTGAAATGGTAACCAAACTTTAAGGAAATGCTGCAAAAATATAAAAACATTCTATTCGCAGCCACTCCTACAACAACAGGATAAATTTTCTGCTTAAATGTATGAAAACAAAATTTTACCGAAAAGTATATTTAAATATTTGAAATGTACACACAGTATTTTTCTTCTTCAGCGAATCTTTTGAAACATTATTTTCTTTTGGTTTTGTCTGTAAAGGACCAACCAGAAAGTAGTGAACTGGGTATCCACAACAACGCCTGTGTCCAACTAACGACTTACAGAATTGGGGATGTCTATCATTTACATTATATCATTTACATATATGCTTTCGTATCTTTATGGGCAGAGAACTGCAGCGGCTTGTCATGACTAGAAACTAATATACTTTATGTTTTGTATACTGTTGCGTTGCTTTTATCAACAGCGCTACCGAAAAAAATAAGTCCTAGATAGCTACGTGATCATCACGTGAAGTTTAGATAAAAACACTAGACGCTCACAAAAGAATATTCAAGAGGGTGATTAAAAATGAGTTTAAAATTTGTTATCTATAAAAAAAATGTGTGCAAATTCTGTGTAATCTTACCTGTAACTCTTTTATGAAAATATAAATAAAAAAACAAAATACCTTTATCTTTATTTTGCTTTTTATCAGAGAAAATAGATATTGAGTATTTTTTGTTTTGTTTTATTCGTGCTGTAATGCTTTTAACTTTGTTTTATGTTTGTTTCTCGTAACCCTACGCAATTGGTAATACACGCGCCATACTGATGCAACCGTTGAAAATCACAGGTAAAATTACACATAAATACGGCATAGTCACGTGGACACACCAGTTCTCGCTAGATCATCGAAGTTAAGTAACGTTGAGCATGCCCGGTACCAGATGACTGACCAATTTGGGAATACCAGATGGGTTATAAATTTAAAAATATCAGGCGCTGTATGTAGGGGGCATCGACACTTCCCTGCAAGAGTTAAAAAAAAAAAAAAACTAATCTCGTCATCTCTCCTTACGGGGATATACGTTCGACTGGGGACTGCTCGTGAATTTCATATTCCCATGAAACTTCCTCCTTTGGAGGAAACCGTTTAAACACGCATTAGGGTTAGTGCCGCAGTTTAATTTTTTTTTATTCATCCATCACAAGAAATCTTCAGGAACCTACTTACTTATCAATCTTTCCTGTTTTACTTACCTATATCTTTCTTTCCTGCCCTTTCTTTCCCGTTCTTTCTTTCTTTTTTTTTTGTCTTTCTCTCCCCCTCTCTCTATATACCTTTACATATCTTTATTTATTTATGTTTCTTAAGTATCTCTTCACATTTATATATTCTTACCGTTATCTCGTTCTCTCTCGCTGTAATGTTTAGTTTCTCTCTATGTCTTTCACGTTCTCTCTCAGTTTCTTTTTCGTCTTTATCTATTTGTTTCGTTCTCTTTGTCGCTTTGCTTCTCTTTAATCTCTCGCCTCAGCTTTATATTTATCACTCTCTTTTTGTATTTATCTTTCTCGCCCCTTCTCTCTCTCTCTTTCTTCTGTTTTGTCTTTATTCCCTTATTGCTATTATTGCTATTTCTCTTTCACATTTATTTCTATTTCTCTCTCCGTCTCTCTCTCTCTCTCTATATATATATATATTTATATTTTATATATATATATATATATATATATATATATATATATATATATATATGTATATATATATGCATACATATTCGTATATCAAGTTTACAAATGGAATAATTCTCTAAAAGTATAAATATTAATACTAATATTTATAAGACTATCCTAACCAGATGAAAAAAAAAACTCAATATTCATGATAGAGCATTCATATAAGAAATTCAATTTCAACTCTGTAAACTCGAATTTACAAAAAAATATTATTTGACAAAGGATACAAGTTGAAAAGTTAAAATTTTCCTTATTCCATGGAGTTTCAAAGAATGGCGCTTATCATCAGAAGAGAATAGTTAAAGAAATAATATTCATAGGCAAGCTATAATTTTGCTAGTTAGCAGATAAACTGAAAAATACAAATTATGAGAAAAGTCATATTTGTATAAATTTGTATATTTGTATAATGCAGAAAATGTATAGGTTAAAAAGAATGTTTCAAATGAAGTCCAGGCTCGATTAAAGAACAAGTTGGAAAAAAAGTGGCACAATCCAAAGGGTTGCATCCCAATAGAATTTGCGGTCCTTCGTGCAGAACAATCCTCAAAAGGAGTTTATAGTATCGGTCTTTGAAAATGTTAACCAGTAAACAAGTCGAAACCACGATCTGATGCCGGTAAAGTTCGTCAGCATCGGGAAGTTTAGAATGTCTTTAGCCATTTTTTTAGTTGGCTTTATGCCAGCAGCTGGTATTAAAAAACCGGCAAATTCGACTTCATCGCCTGCAAATGAAAATATTCGAAATTAAAGACGATTCTATTTCTGTCGCAATAAGTGATATAGTCCACTGTGTGCCAGAAAGCAGATTCCATAGTTTTATCTCAGAGAAGGGTATCATCAATGCAACGAATCCTTCGGTGCATATCTATCGTAAAACATATCTGTCGTCAAACCTGCGAGTATATCCGTCCCCAGGGGCATGGAAACCTTGGGGTGCTCTAAAGTACCAATTACGGCCCCACACTGTTATGACTGTGGTTGCGTCTCGGGTTGTTGGGGAGAGCAGTAAACTGTGATGTCCTCCCACACCCTTCACACGGTTTATTTTGAGGGGTTCTGGGCTCCTCCCCCTCCCGAGACGGTTTCTTCTCGGACCTCATTGAGTCAAACGTCAAACGCTCATTTAGGTTGCTTTACAAATGAGGAGTCGACGCATTCGTTGTCTCTATACTTACCAGTCTGAATTTCCGTTCCACTGTTGTCAAAATTTTGTCAACAGCTTGCATTGGTGTTCTGTATTTGCAAATCCACCTACGAGTTGGCCAGCCACG
Source organism: Euprymna scolopes (assembly GCF_053919585.1). Classification (NCBI taxonomy): domain Eukaryota; kingdom Metazoa; phylum Mollusca; class Cephalopoda; order Sepiida; family Sepiolidae; genus Euprymna; species Euprymna scolopes. Next base: position 32,370 of record NW_027633377.1, read on the forward strand.
ATTTCCCTCCGAATAATTTATAGTCTGTCGGCAGCTCTCGTTAGGATAATGGATAGTAAAATTGCAAAACCTCGCTTAGGACCGAATCTTTGCTAAAAACTGTGTAGGACCCTCCTCTTCTTACTGTCTCCTATTGTGAAATCTATGTCTATGCACCTCTTGATGTATATCTTTCACCGCAACGAGTCGTATGTAATGTAGGAGCTGTTCTTCCGTGGCTATATTGAGAGCTTTAGGCTCTACTAGTTAGAACAAAAGACTGCTTAACTCGTTCGAGCAAGCTGTTCTTAACTTGCGTATTTCGCGGAGTCGGTTGAATTGCACATTTGTTTGTACCGGGTCCATGTGTCGACGAATAATGCCCAGTCCCCGTCATTTTTAGTGCGAGGCCGATTCGACACATTTTCCCCGCCAGTGCGAAGCTCGTTTTCTTTCTGTAAGTTTATCAACTGATGAACTAGTTGCAAATAATGTTCATCATCGTTTTGTTCTGACGCCATTACTATTCAAATTTAAGTAAAAAAAAAAAAAAATCCTGTTCGTAGCGCCATGTAAAGTGAACTTAAAAGTCTACCGAGTCCGAGACTAGCGCTGATTTTATAACACCAGATGACAACAATGTTCCACGTGTTTTCCAATTCATCTCATCGGTCGTTCCCATTCTCTACAAAGTCGACTTACCGCTAGAAAATTCACAATTGCAACAGTGAATTCAACTGAGGAAAAACGAAACTTTAATATAAATGTTAGATAGAAAACGGTGATCATCAGCTGTTTACCATGAGGATGTTGTGGAGATATTTAAAAATAAGATAGCCGTGACATTAATGGTCCTCCAGTAGAATATATCACTTGCCCAAAGATGTAATACATACTGTTTACTATTGTATATAAATTAAAATGATGATGATAATAATAATGATGATAATAATAATAATATATATATATATATAATTATACATTATATATATATATTTATATATATATATAAAGTAAATAAATGAGTAAAATATTATTATTAAAACTGTTCTATAAATGACTATAATATGATATGTTGTCATATTAAATTATTCTGTAATAAATATGCATAATAATGCATGTACACACACACACACACATATATATACATATATAGTAGGAAGTTTTAAAAATATATACGGCAATTAAATATATATATATATATGTATATACATATATATATATCCATATATACATATGCATACATATTCATATATATATACATATATACATAAATATATATATACATACATATATATACATACATATACATACATATATATATACATACATATACATACATATATATATATACATACATATACATGCATACATACATACACATATTTGTGTGTGTATATATATATATTTTTTTTTCTGCATTGGTCATCGTTTTTCTACTGATTCACCTACGCAAGGAACCTCTCCCCCACAAAAAAAAAAAGAAAGAAAGAAAGAAAGCGGCATTTGCGTGCTCCGGGGGCGTATGTACATGGTTAACCGGTCGATCGTGTAAATAGATCAACCGAACTCCCCTTACGAAAAAGACGATTTGGGAATCCAGTGTCACGCAAATTGTAGATGGTTTGATCAGGCGGCCGACTTGGGTCGTTGGTGGGTCGGACTGCGTGGTGAGAGTGATGATCGGTGGAGGGTGGTGGCTCGACAGGAAACGGGAAAACATCTTTGTTGCTGTTTTTATGGAAGTCCACCAAATCAGCTTGTACATATAAGATTGGCATCAAACACTACGATTTGGATATAATCATTCATCGTGTTTTCCACACGGAACAAGGAATCATCCCACGCCTCTCATTCTGTTTCTCTCTTTATCGATCCCATGTATTCTTTTTGCAATAGGTGCGTATATGCTTATTTGTACGTATAGTTATATGCGCGCATGTGTGTGCGTGTCTATTTCGATGAATATGTGGGTTTATATCTTTGGATTCTTTGAATTACTCAGACAACTGTTCTCGTCCTGATTGTTATTCTCACAATGATTCGACCGATGTAACCTCCGATTTTCTTCAGGTGTATCTTGACAATATTTCTTATTAGTGAATGTTGGAAGGAATGTATGCATCTGTCAGTGATGGGACGATTCCAATGTTTTTCCCGATTCCGATAAAATTACCAATTCCTTACTAAATTCCCGATTCCGAGACAATTACCGATTCCGATTCTTTATAAATCTCTAAATATTTAACTATGAAAGTGTTATTTTTCTCAATTACCGCGAAAAACGTATTTTAAATGTGTAGATATTTTCTCAAGCGTAAAAATACACTTGTCAGTGATGAGCTATTGATTTTAATTTTAGTGGTAATTTAAAAAATCAATAAATATTTATTATTTTATCATTACTATCAGCAATGGAAGATTTTGCATGAAACAAAATCAAATAAAAAAGACAATTAAAAGAATCGTTTTCGGCATCGGAAAATAGAAACACATTTTTCCGATTCCGATACCAACTCCGGTGCCCCAAACTCCAATTTTTTTCCGTTTTTCGATTCGGATTCCAATTAATTGTCCCAACACTAATATATATATATATATATAGTTTAGAAGGAAAAAACATAACTACTACGTTTCTAAGAGCACAATGTATTTACTATGGGTAATCTGCACGTTAGTACAGTCTGAAAGTAGGAAAGAGGGAGGGAATTCCAAAGTCCAGCAGTTAGAGGGAAGAAATTATTAGAGTAAAAAAAAAAAAAAAAAATCCGGCATCTTCGGATTTATATAATGAAACGGTGTCATTTTACTGCTTTAGCGTTTATCGGAGGTATTTCGTTTGGTGTTATAAATGTTACAAAACCTTGAAACACACGTTTATACTGTGATTTCACTCACATCGTCCTTCTATTTCTCTCCCTTTTGATATCACCTTAGACATTCTCCTTTCTCCTATATATCTCCTCTATTTTCTTTTCTCTCTATTTTTTCCTTTTTTCTTTCTGTTTCCTAGCCTCTATTTTACTTGTTCTTCTCTACCCCCTCTCTTTTATTCGTTTGCAATATTCAATTGCTCCCTCGATTTTCCGTATCATTTGCTGTCTGTTTACGTTATTTGTCCTTCCCCCATCATCTAAAACACGCTTTCCCAAAGAGGACTCCACGGAGCCCTGGGGCTCCGTGAGTGAGGCTGGGAGGTTTCACAGGCCCTCTCTTAAAGAATACCAAATGCTTTATATGGAAAAATTTAATGGCTGCAAGCATTTAATTATTGATCTTTTTATTTTACTGGAAAAAAAAGATATGATGCATAACTACAGAGTTTCAGGATGGTTCATGAAAAAGTAAATAAAAAAATAAATTAACAAAATAAGCAACAATTTTTGATTAATCAAAAATGTAAACATGAAAATATAGTAAAATCACGAACAGGAACAACTAATAAACAAGTATAAGTTAAAATTTGAAATGAACGTTTTTCATGTTTATTTTAGAAATTATCTTATTAGTGCTCCGTGAAAAAACCTTTACCCTGTTCAGGTGCTCCATGGTGTCTTGAAGTTTGGCAAACCCTGATCTAAAGTGTGCATATGCCGATAACATGTACATCGTTAAACGTACATATTGAATAGACGTATCTTAAGAATATTTATATGCTCATTTTTTTTTCTTTTCATTCCAAATCGCTTTCCATCGGATCCACTTAACAAAAACCCAAACTTTCCTTTCTAAATAATCCGTTAGATTTTTTCCCATTAGATTTTTTTCTCGGCTTTTGCCAAAATTTACACAACGGTTATTGATTGTCTTTACGTTGTCCGATCGAGACTTTTGAAAGACACGCCGACATTTTGATGTCTGGAGGAACAGACTAAATCTCACGAGAATCTCGCGGACACGTAGAAAGCAACAAGTGAAAGGAACAAAAACAAACGAATCCCGTAAAGATATATGGAAATGAAAATGGCGACCTTTTTTAATTGCTCCTCTCATTCTTTGCGCTTTCGGCGAGCGCCTACTTTGCTTACATTGGCGACGATGAGCAACAATATATCTTCGTCTGCATTTAATCATACTTCGCGAGTTAAACCCACTTACAAATATAACTATAAAACCACACGAAGGAAAACAGCAAAGTACTTCCCAATCTAAAATATTTTATTAAAGAAAAATTCTGTCAGTGATAAAAAAATGTATATCGATCTTTCAAAGATAAAGCAAGTTTTGCCGAATTGGCTGTAATGAATGTGTCACAGATTGTGGAATCAGTTAGGTCGAGTTCTAATTCTGTTTTACCACTCCAGTAGATATCTCACTGTCGATACAATCCAATACCTGTATCAGACCCAAGAACGTCCTTGGATGGAGTACCCTTGCTATTTGTGGGCAAGAGGTGCTCGGAGCAACCTACCCTGTCTTGACAGAGTTCAAAACCGGCTTCGGAACCTGATTGGTGATGCCACTTTCTCTTTCTTGCAACCCCTTTCCCACAGAAGAGACGTTGCTAGCCAGTCTCTGCTGTATCGTTATTTTCATAACAAGTGCTCGTCTGAGCTCCAATCTATGCCCTCTTGTCAAACGTTCATAAAAAAAACACTCGTTTAGCTAAATCACTACCAACAATTTCTTCCTGCTCTCTATCTATGTCGTAGATTCCATGAACAAAGTTTCTTTTCTAGAACTCATGGAACTCTGTTAGGCTGGACTGCTTTCAAACTGACTACAATATAGTTGCTTTCAAGTCCAATGTAAGCCGTTCTTTTACCAAATTACAACTACTATCTATTACTATGCTGTTGTCTCGATGTTTACCGTACACTCATTAATACGCATCCTCGAATGGCCTTCGAACTTTGATATTTGGAGGTTCATTAATAAGAAAAACAATCTACTGAGATCGCATTAGGCAGTAATACCTTTATATGTCTTTGAATCTAAAGTTTTCACCAGATTCTGGTAAAATAGAACATGTGTTCAATTAATAGTATGCGATTTAACACTATTCCTCCCTCACTCTCTCTCTCTCCTATACTTCTCTCTCTCTCACTCTCTCTCTATCTATCTATCTATCTATCTCTCTCTCTCTCTCTCTCTCTATATATATATATATATATATATATATATATATATATCATGCATCCTTCTGAATACGGCGCCACTGCTAACCACCTAAGTAATACACATTCCAGTTCTTGACTTCAGTTTAGAAACATTTCAGTAGATAATACATCTATTCTCGAACACATTATTGATAATCATAAACTAGAAATATTAGCCACATTCTTAATTAAAACTAAAAAATCAATAAAATAGATTTTAATAACAGTAATAACATTCTAAAATAGCTGTTATAGTGACAAGAGTAATTTCAAGTATTTAATAATAAGTGAATCCTATATTATATTTTTCATGAGTTTGTATGTGGCTATGTATTTTTAAGGTTTGTATGTGGCTATGTATTTTTAAAGTTTGTATGTGGCTATGTAATTTTAAAGTTTGCATGTGGCTATGTATTTTTAAAGCCGAGAGTCATTCATGTCGCTTGATGAGAGACAGGGAACAGAGCGTTGATGAAATAAGGATAGAAGCTTGGTGTTAGATGCATTAACATTAACCAGCTAACTCTTTCCCCATCGCATCACGTGCTCAAGATAAAAGGAGAAAGAATCACAGAGAACTTGGACATTTGTGGCCTTTGAAGTGTTGCCAGAGATGATATTGTCGTCAGCATAAATGTCTAGAATGATCTTAGGATGTGGTTTGGGAGATCATGATGTCGATCAAGAAGGGTATGGAATCACATCAGCCAGCTAAGTATATATATATATATATATATATATATATATATATATATATATATATATATATATATATATATTTGTTTTTGTGCGTGTGTGTGTTTCTGTGGCACATATATATGCATATATATATATATATATATATATATATATATATACATATATATATATATATATATGAAAATGTATAAAAAAAAGAATACGAAAGGTATAAAAGCTCATAACTTTTCTTTATTTGTTTTCTATTGGTGACGTGCAGGAATACAAAATAATATTATGAAAAAAATGTAAGAAAACTTAAGTACATATTTTCGACTAATCTTTTAGTCTTCATCAATATATATATATATATATATATATATATATATATATATATATATATATATATATATGTGTGTGTGTGTGTGTGTGTGTGTGTGTGTAAAGGAACTTTGTGTTTTTATCGATATGTGAGTTTGTTTCTTATAGATCCCAACACTGCTGGGCCGATTTTTATGAAATTTCACACGAAGGTACTTATGTGTCTGACAGTGTTCTTAGATATGTTTTGTATCGGAATGTCTTCGATAAGTATCGCTAATCCATAATCGCGACAATTGGATTAATGAACGCGCAGGCGATTTTGACTAAAGTACACACCTTACACAGCTTAAAATCAAAAAAGCATTTGGGAAGTTTTGTTATCACACAAGCAAAACGATCGGACACAACATCAAGAGTAGGTTATTTGATAGAACAGGTATGCCTTTATGTTTAGAGCACAATGGAAGTATGATACTTGATTTTTTTTTTTTTGCATTTAAAAATTTAAGCGAAGCACTATATATAAAAAATAATGGGTCCCTGACTAGAACAGGCAATCAATCGATTTCTAATTACTAGAGTAAGAATTCGAGATATTTATTTAGATAGATAGTCAAACGAATTTGAATTTTTTTTATAATCTTACAGATTCCAAATTCCAAAGAATCGAAGCAGATAGTCTTTAGCATGAAAGGCTGGATATTTCTATGCATCCTAATTTTGTAAAGAAAGCGGTGTAAAATAATAATTTAATATTTTAATAGTTTACCGAGCAAACGGATTTTTGTTGATGCTTACTTATCGAAGAATGCTAATCGAATGATGGTATTATGAATTATTCAGCTACATCCACAGTATTTTGGAACCACTAGCTGTAGCATAACGATAAAAGACGCAGGACAAAATGCCATTTCCCATGATTATATGACATAAAGCGGTAAATATGTTAACGAGGCAAATACCAAAATGGGACGTGACGATGGTCAAGTGGTTAACGATGCAGATTGGCAACATGAGTTTTTCAAGTTCAAATCCAGTTTGTTTCCCCAAAATCACTTTCATTTAGGATGTTGGAAAACTTCTCGTGGTCCACCTCGTAAGTACCCGATGTCTTTCTAGAAAGAATTCTAGCTAGAAAAACATCGGTGAAACCTTATGTCAACAATAGAATGTCTGTATTCATACGATATGATGATGATGATCCAAGACCAAAATTAAAAACGTTTTAATGAAAAAGGTATATATATATATATATATATATATATATATATATATATATATATATATATATTAGTGTTGGGACGATTAATGAGATTCGGAATTAAAAATCGGAAATTATGATGGAATCGAAAAATTTGTGCGTATTTTCCGATGTCAAAACGATTCTTTTAATTTTTTTGGATTTTGTTTAAACAAATCTTCCATTGTTGGTAGTAATAATAAAATAATAAATATTTATTGATTTTAAACAACCATTAAAACAAAAATCTATAAACCATCCCCCACACGTGTTTCTGGTTACGTTTAATAAAACATCTGCACATTTAACATGCGTTTTTACGGTAATCAGGGAAAAAAATAACACCTCTATTATTGAATCTTTAGTGATTTATAAAGAATCGGAATCAGTAATTTTTTTATTTTTTTATTTTTTACACAGTGATCACCACTTATCAAGGCCCGGAAGCCACTCAGGGATAAGGGTTATTGCAAGTACATAAAGTTAGTGAGGAGATTTGCTGAAGTGTTTACTTAAGGGGGCGGTTCATTAGGAATTTGTTAACATTGGACTTGAATACATCCAAATTGTAGTCCGGAGGGAAGCAGGCAGACGGAACAGAGTTCCACAGGCGTGCAGTTCTAAGAAAGAAACAGAGTTCCACAGGCGTGCAGTTCTAAGAAAGAAACAGAGTTCCACAGGCGTGCAGTTCTAAGAAAGAAAATTGTATCGAAATCAGGATTTAAGTACCGAATCGATAATTGTATCGGAATCGGGAAAAATATTGGAATCGTCCCATCCAAGCTGTTAGTGATGATAAAGGTAACAGTCATAATTTAGCCACCGAAACCATTGCTATCTTTGGTTGGCGAATGAGAAAGATTGAGTAATATATGTGTTATAAAGCATATGTTTAAAAATATGAATTCTGATTGTACTCCCTTCTTCTAAATATTCTAATAAACACATGTACATCTTATAAACAAAACAAAAAATACTTAGAATCTTTCTTTTCATGTGTCTACTTAAAACGTCCGTGGACCGCACGTTTGTCTATAGAGACTCCATTTTGGGAATCCTTGCTTTAGTTATACATTGGCAATGCCTCCTCTTTTTTTTAATTCCGCCATCATAGATCAGAGGAATTGCATTCTTATGATAACTGAACTCATGCATTCATGACGTGAAATTTTAATTTCTCTTTTAGAGATATTGACGGTGTGAGACTTTAAGAAAGAAACACCTGTCAGAAGCAGAGAGGTGTCATTGAATTCCTGGAAAAAATGCATTGAGAATGGTGGTGACTATGTAGAAAAAAAGATTCTGAAAGAGAAAAAGATCGCTCGTTTTAATGATACTACTCCCATTTCTGTAGCTCTTCAAAATTTTGAGTAAAAAAAAAACAGGTGGCTTTAATTTGGAACGGCCCTCGTATGACACAAAGTGCGCTTCGGACGCCCATGCACAATCACCATTGCATTAAGAATGGCGGTGACTATGTGGAAAAATAAATTCTGAAACAAGTTCGTACAACTCACATCATTCTACCTTTATAAGATTTTGAGTTAAAAAATAAGATGCTTTACTTTTGGAACTGCCCTCGCATATACATGTATTTTTTGCTTACAAGATAAATATCTAAATAAGAGTTATATTTTTGTGAATTATTTTTTTTCATACAAATCGCCGCAGACAATACATGAAGCCATTTTGTATCAGGAGCAAACAAAAATTTGTTTTAAGGTAAAAAAAATAAAATGATTAACAATATGTGCTAAATGAATAGATTTTGACCAAGAAAAAAGATTCTTTCCACTTTGTCAGAAACATTGCTCATAGAATGGGAGTACTAAATGATATAAGGGACAAGGCCGGCCGATCTAAAACCCGACTGTTCACATTCTACTTTTCTTTATAAAATGCCCAGTTTAAATCTAATATATTTGACGAGATTTTTCGCGTCTCCCTCGTATATTGTGACTCTCGTGTTTCTACTTGATTAACTTGCCAAAATATCCAATTTCAAAATTGCACCATTTTCCCTCGTTCTGTTTTGCTTTCAACTTCCTGTTTTGACGAAAGTGTCGCGAATCTTCAAAAAATTATTTCTGGAACTTTTTGGAACTTTTATTATTCCTGACATAACAACTCGTTCATTCAAAGATGAACACCTTAGGCCTCTTTTTACTTTCTGTCGCTCTTTCTTTCTTAAAACCAATTTTTCGCTTTGTTTTTTTGTTTTTTTTTTGTAAATATTTATGAACGCTATTTTATTACTTTTCGTGTCATTCTTCCTGTCTGTATTTTTTTTTCGTTAATTCATTCTGTTTTTTTTTTCTTTCTAATCTTTATTTTTCTATCGTTCGTTCATTTATTGTTTGTTCGTTTATTCCTCTTTTTACACTATGTTCCCCTTCCTCTCTTCATTCAATCTCTTTCTTTTATCAACTCTCTTTCTTTCATACATTCTATTTTCCTTCTTTTCGATCATTACCGCATTTTTCCTTTCAGTAATTCTGTTTTCCCTTTATTTATTCTATCTTTTTTTTACATGGAGGTCACCACTTATCAAGGCCCGGAGGCCCTTCAGGGATAAGGGTTATTGCGTGTACGGTAATCAATGAGATAGTATTGTTGTAATCATTAGTATTGGAGATTTGATAGAGTGTCTTACTTAAGAGGGCGGTTTGTCAGGAATTTGTTTATGTTGGACTTGAAGACATCCAAGTTGTGGGAAACAGGCAAACGGAAGAGAGTTCCACAGTCGTGCACTTCTGAGAAAGAAGCTCTGCTCATAGAATCTACGTTTGGATTTAGGGACAGATAAAGAGTGGGAAAAATTATTGACAGTAGTGTCAGCCAGACGGGTGTTTCTCGCGAAAGATTGGCGAGAGGGGATGAGAGATTGCAGCTCAGACGAGCACTTGCCATGCAAATAACGATAAAACAAAGATAGGCTCGCAACGCCTCTTCTGTGGGAGAGAGGCTGCAGGGAAGAGAAAAGGACATCGCCCACTAAGCTACGAAGTCTATTTTGTACTCTGTCAAGGCAGGATAGGCTGTTTTTAGCAGCTCCTGCCCAGATGTGGCAGCAGTTCTCCATCCTTGGACGTACTTGGTTTTTATACAGATAGAGAATTGCGTCAGTAGTGAGATATCTTCTGGAGCGGTGGAAGGATCCCATCATTTTCTCAGCGTCCTTGACAACAGACCTGATGTACGTGTTCCATTTCAGATCAGGAGTATAGGTCAAACCCAAAAGCTTGTCAAAACATGGAGCCCCCTAAAGAGGAGAGCCATCCATTTCAATTGATGCCAGATGGGGATAAGAGCGTTAATGATGTAATGATAGAAGCTTTGTTTTAGATGCATTAAAAGTAACCAGCAACCTCTTTCCCCACTGTACCACGCGCTCAATATCAGAAGAGAGAGAATTTGAGAGAACCTTGTCATTTACGGCCTTTAATGTGTTGCCATAGATGGTCGTGTCATCAGCATAGATGTCAACGAATGATTTAAGTATGTGTTTTAGGAGATCATTGATGTAGATTAGTTAGAGAGTTGGGCACAGGATAGACCCCTGAGAGACTCCGGCATTAATACTGTGGGCTTCTGATTTCTACGCATCAATCACTACTCTTATGAACCTATCGGAGAGAAATGATTTAATGATTGAGAAAAAATTACGAGTGATACCGTAGCTGGAAATCTTGTGAAGTAGTTCCTTATGTCATACCTTATCGAAGGCCTTCGATATGTCAAGAGCAATTGCCCTGGAAAGGAAGCCTTTGTCAAGAGATTCACTAATCCTATAAGATATAACCGTTAGCACATCTGCGGTAGATCTTGCGGAGCGGAAACTATATTGCATGTCACTAAGAAGGTTGTTTCTGCTGAGGTGGTTGACTACTTTTTTATTTTATATGGATTCCAACAACTTACTGATGATACACAGGAGACTTATTGGTCTGTAATGAGAGAGAGATGACTTTTCACCTGAATTCTAAAATACAGGGCATACAGGGTGTTGGAAAACACTTCTCTTTAAGGCAACGCTTAAACAGTTTTGTAAGTATGGGGGCAAGTTCTGGTTGTAGCTTTTTCAGCACTATAACTGGAATGCCGTCAAGGCCAATTGCTTCACGGGAATCAAGGCTCTTGATTAGCTTGGCGACCTCGCGCACAGATATTTGTATGTGGCATAGCGTGTTGTCTGTTATAGGAGGAAATACGGGGAGTTGATGGCCTTCGTCGCATAGGGTAGAATTAGCTGCAAAGTTCTCGGCGAATAGTTTGGCCTTGTCTGATGCTGACGACATGACCTCAGGTCCATTGATGATGGTTGGGATAGAACGCACGCTACTGTTCAGGATCCTGTTTGCTATTTTCCAAAACTGGTGGGAACCAAGCCGCTACTCAGCTACTTTGGATTTTACGGACTGAGCATATAGCTATCTTGCATTTGTTATTACTCTTTTACAGTGGTTGCTGACAGTCCTGAAAGCAGCTTTAGTCTCAGTACGTCTATTACGTTGGTAGCTATGGAAAAAGTAATTTCTTTGCGCGATGGCAGCAGCACATTCTGGGGAGAACCAGGGCTGGCTGTTAGGTCTTTGTTGACATTTTTTGGATGGTATGAATCAGTCTATGTCTACAATTAACCATTCGGTCAGGTCTGATACTATAGAGGACACATAGAAGACACATAGAGGACACATCCTATTTAAACATGGAATCTTTCTTAAGTTCGTTCATCCTCTGTTTTTTCCTTTCATTTATTCCTTCTTTATTTCATTCATTTTCTCTCTTTTCTCCTTTAATTCAGTCTCTTCGATACACTCATTTTTATTCTTACTTTAATTCATTTGTATTTTTTACTTATAATTATCCATTTATATTTTCATTCATTGATTCTACCTTTCTTCGTGCTATATTTTTTCTTTCATTCATTTTCCTAACTTAATTTCTGGTGTGGAGACGCCCACTAATTAACATAGGTGGGTGAGTGAGATATATAAAGGTATCAATCACCAATACCGGGGGAGTTCTGCAACGACCGCCAATAGGTAAGACGCCTATGTTGCCTCCAGTAATACATGCAACGCACCACCTGCCGGAATATCTCCAACTGAAGTATATCTGAAGACATGTAAATATGTATATAACTTTTCTGCCTAATATATTATTGTTATACCTTTACTTTCCGTGTTCTTGTTAATTATTTGTGCAGACACAACAATTTACAAAAAGACAGCAAGCGCTACACGCAGAAAGAGATGAATGACAAAATGAACGACTCATAAAATGCCTAGAAAGGCAGGAAGAAAGGTTCGCGCAGATGCAATTTGAACAGAAAGAACTGGTAGAAAGATTAACAGCTAATTTCATACAAGAAAGTAATACAACCTTCTCCAACGCAACAATTGTTAACAGCATAGATGTGCTCACATACCTACCGGAAGAGGATAAAACTTTTGATGCATACTTCAAGAGGTATGAAGATATTTTCGAAACAGATTGCGAAAACTGGCCAAATGGAAAGAAAGTTTATTACTTCGAAAGCTTGGTACCAGTGAACATTGCAAATTTGTTGATTTCATATTGCCAAGGAGAACGAATCAGTTAGATTTCGCTGAGACCGTAAAGCTTCTTAAGGAGTTATTCGGACCGAACATGTCTCTTTTCCACAAGAGATGGTCATGTATGAATCTTAAGAAAACTGATGAGCAGGACTACCTGACATACGCGTCAGTAGTAAACAAAAACTGCGACAACTTCAAATTATCGGAACTCACGGTGGACGATTTCAAATGCTTAATCTTTGCACAGGGTGTAGTATCCACAAAAAATTCAGAGATCCGAAGACGCGTCCTCTCAAAATTAGAGACAGAACAAGGCCTGGCATTGCAGAAATTAGCAGATGGCCAAAGGGCAGTATAACAAAAAAAAAAAAAGATTCCAGAGATATAGAAGAAACAGGAATGGCGTACATTAGGAAGATTAAAAAACCCTTTCAGAAGCTCAGGACAAAGAAATTTTGAGACTAGTTAAAATTTTAAAGAATACTCAAATTATAATAACTACAGAAAACGAAATTACGATAATAATCAAAGGAATTATAAAAAGACAGTATCAGGTAATAATTGCAGAAGATGTGATGAAAAACATTTGGAAAAGGATTGTCCTTACAAAAATATCAGATGCTACAATTGCGATAAAGTTGGACATAAGAGTGTTTGCTGCAGAACAAAAAATAGAATACACCAAATGAGAACAAACGACAAAGGAAAAAATAATTTACGAAAATATGTATCAGTAAATATTTTCGACAAACAAGTGAAATTTCAGCTTGACTCTGGATTGGATTTGTCGTTAATAAACGTCAACACTTGGGAAAAGCTGGGTAAACCGACTCTTCAAAAGTCAAGTAAAGTGCACGAACAGTGACAGGAGACGAAATAAAATTCGAAGGAGAAGTCATCCTGTTCATTAATTTAAATGGCACGACGAAGAAATTGAAAATCTTCGTAATTAAAGAAAGCGAGAACTTATTGGGAATTGACTGGATTGAAAAATTCAATCTTTGGGATAAACCAATGAACGCGATAATAACCAGTTGCACCCCAACATCAGAAAATATTAAAAACGATCTAAAAAAGAAATTCCCAGAAATATTTACTACTGGAATGGGAAGATGCAATAAATTTAAGGCTCCGTTCGAGCTAAAAAAGGATGCCACCCCGGTGTTTAAGAAAAAACGGAACGTACCGTTCGTTGGTTTAGACAAAATAAATAGCGAGCTAGATAGACTCGAAAAACAGACATCTTATCTAAAATCGAAACTAGCGTCTGGCCAGCCCCTACGGTTTACGTAAAAAAAGGCGGAACAAATTCGAGTCTGTGCAGACTTTTCTACGGGCCTAAACGATGAATTAACAGACCACCACTACCCTTTACCAAGCCCTGAGGAGATATTTGCCAGACTAAATGGTGGCAAAATATTTTCAAAAATAGATTTGTCCGACGCCTATTTACAAATTCCGATGGAAGAAGATATTATGCATTAACACGCACAAAGGGTTGTTCAAATACAACCATCTACTCTTCGGGATCAAAGGCGCGCCGGCGATTTTTCAACAAGCAATGGATACAATGCTGAACGGAATAGATTGTGCTTGTGCATACCTGGATGATATAATCATCAGGAGCGCGTCCATAAGTGAACACCAAGAGCATCTAAAAGAAGTATTCACAAGAATAAATGAATACGGATTCAAGGTGAAAGAAAACAAATGCGAATTTTATTTAGATGAAATCAAATATTTAGGGCAAATAATAAATAAAGACCCGGAAAGATCGACCGCAATTAAAAACATGCCGGCACTACATAACGTGATGACTCTACAGAGTTTCTTAGGTCTCGCAAACTACTACCAAGTATTTATCAAAGGAATGCACGACCTAAGAGCTCCGCTTAACGAGTTATTAGAGAATGAAACACCAAGGAATGTCAAGACGCATTTGAGAAAATTAAAAAGTCGCTAACGTCCGATCTATTTTTAACCTATTACGACCCAAAATTAGAAATAAGTATTGTGAGCGACGCGAAATCGTATGGTATAGGAGCATGTATACAGCATATCCTGCCAGATGGATCGAAGAAACTTATAGCTCACGCCTCAAGGACACTACTTCCGACAGAAAAGGCTTACTCTCAAATAGAAAAAGAGGGGTTAAGCATTATTTTCGCGGTGACGAAATTCCACCTTTACCTGTACGGACACTTTATACAAGAAACAGCTCACAAGCCTCTAGTGACAATCTTCGGCTCAAAAAAGGGCTTGAGAGTATATACGGCAAATCGCCTACTCCGTTGAGGTAAGATCTTGCTAAATTATGACTTTCAAATAAAACATCTGGGTTCGGAAAAATAGGTCATGCGG
>NW_027633378.1:0-47559 GCF_053919585.1 Euprymna scolopes
TAAACTCCACTTTCGCTTTTTCGTTGTCGACCGTGTACGAGATGAGGGTATCATGGCATAGGATGTTTTGGCCGATCAGAATTGGTGTAGATTGTGCCGTTGTTAGGGCGTTTATGCCACAGAATGCGGGTGTGTTCTGGTTGCCGATTACAATGTCGCATGTTAGTTGGCCAAGCGCGGTAATGCTGCCATTGATGCCCCTCACTTTGACGTCCGAGCGTTTTATGTGCTTCTTGGCTTCGTCTGGCAGTTGTGATGCTGGTATGATGCAGGTCGAGCATCCTGAGTCGAGCATCGCGATGTCTGAGAACTTTGTGTCGCCAATGTAAAAGGTGGAGTAGACAAGTGGTGAATAGTTAGATTGTTCTTGAAAGTTGAAGACGTGATGGCTGATATTGGAGCGGGTCGGGCGGGGCATCACATCTCGTCCTGACAGAAGTGAAAATCCTGGTCCTCTGTCTCCGGCATGTTGTTGCCTGTTGTTGCGACAAGGGCTTGTGTTTGGGTGCGGGGTGGGTGACGGTATCTGCAATTTTGCCTAAAGCAGGATAGGCCTCTGAGGTATCTCTGGCATACAGGGAAACTTACTGTTTGCCTGCGAGCTTCTTGCTGCTGATGTTGACGTTGATCGGTTTTCTTGTGTGCGTCTATCAAGTTCGAGCGCTTGCGTCCACTAGAGTGGGTGTGCATGTTTGTTACATGGTAAGGTTTTCTTTGGCTCAAGTGGTGCTCTTGAGAGAGAAGTGCGGAGTCTTGGGAATTGGTGACATCAGATTTTATGCCGCGATCCAGGTATCGCTGTGCTCAGCCGCTATACCAGTTGCCGTATAGTGGTTGTCCATTGTTCTGACGAGGTGCGGGTAGATGTTTGTGTTCCATGCTTTCACCTTTTCACTCATAAGCATTGCGCCTATGATTGATATGAGTCCGTCAACGGATAGTTCATTGTTTCTGTCCTTTCTGTGTTTTGCCTTGATGTGGACGGCCGCTTCCCTGAGTGTGGTTTCGAGTCGACCGGCAAAATCTGTTAGTTTTTCGCCGTCATGTCGTTCTAAGTCCCAGGCCTTGCTTAGATGTTGGAAGGTGGTCATTTGGCTGCCGTGTGTTGTTAGTAGATACTCCTTCAGGTTGTTGAAGGTGGATGTATCTTGTGCAGAATCCAGCATTTGCTGAAATATACCCTGGTCCAGCATGTCTTTCGCGGCCTTGACAAATTCGCCCTCCAGGCTTGGGTATGTTGTTCCCTCCGGTAAGATATGTATTGCGTATATTTTGGTGAGCGCTGATATGAACTGGTTCACGTCCTGTCCAGGGCGGAAGGGCTTCTGTTGTCTCATGGCGTCCCGAATTGTTTGCTGGCGCATTAGCATACTGTAGTCGCTGCTTGTGTGGGGGGTGGTAGCTGTTGTTATTGCTGTTGATCTCAGGGCGGTTGTCATGGCATCTATGTCATTTCGGATCTCCTGAAGTGCCTCTTCCGATGGTTGTGTTGAGCCTGTCCTCAGGTTGAATAGCAGATGCTTCTGTTCTTTGATTAGTGTGAATAGTTACGACCGCGTGAAACCCTCGTAGCTGTCTGTACTCATCTTGCTTAACGCTCTGACACCAGTTGTTATAAAATAACACGAGCGTATGGAAGCAAGGAGAACAAACGAAGTAATTTGGTTTCAACCTTTATTGAGGGTCAATGTGAATAAGTATATATATCCTCAATCAAGGCCGGAACGGTCAGCCGGGCGTCAGGAAGGCCGGAATAGGGATTAGAGAGGTTGGGATCCTGGCCTGATCAGGTTCAGGCAGGTACAGGGGCCTAGATGCTGGTACGGTCTAGGGATGACGTCCGGGACTGGAACATCGCCACCGCTGTTGCCGCTGAGGAGTCGCTGGGATGAGTCGGGGTTCGCTGGTGGTATTCCTCAAGGGAACAAGCGGTGATATGGTGACTAGGCACTTTGAATCAACTGCTGTCGCTGAGCTGCTGCTGCTGGATGGAGCTGAAGGGAACGGCTACTGCTGCTGCTGCTAGAAAGTTGAGGGGGACGGCTGTCGCTGCTGCTACTGCTGGATGGAGCTGAAGGGAACGGCTATTGCTGCTGCCGCTGCTGCTGCTAGAAGGTTGAGGGGAACGGCTGTCGCTGAGCTGCTGCTGCTGGATGGAGCTGAAGGGAACGGCTACTGCTGCTGCCGCTGCTGCTGCTAGAAAGTTGAGGGGAATGGCTGTCGCTGCTGCTACTGCTGGATGGAGCTGAAGGGAACGGCTATTGCTGCTGCCGCTGCTGCTGCTAGAAAGTTGAGGGGAACGGCTGTCGCTGGTATGGTGCAAAGAGTTGAGGGGAAAAGCTGTGTCCGCTTCTACTGGTAGCGAGGCGACCTGCTCTGGCCAGCGATCTGCTGGAAAACTGACTTTTTCTCTGACGGCCGGCTTATTTATACAGCACGTGCGGACGTAGTAAAAGGCACATCAGCTCCGGCGTCAAAATGGCCGTCGTATTTTTTATTCGTGTTTGTTTTTCGTGCTTTAATGAATTGTAGAGAATTATCTGTTTGGTGTGTGTATGCATGTGTTACATCGATTTAAAGCTGAGAAAGTTGTGAATGTAACCTAGTCGGTGTCGTATTGTTGGGGTGTTTTGTGGAATCATTATTTGCGTTTTTATGCTATCTGAGTTGCGTTTACGGTAGTGTCTGTGATTTTTTATTTAGGTTTTTTCTTTTGCTGTGCAACTTTCTCTGGAGGTTTTCTATGTTGAAGTAAGGTGCGAGTTATTTTAATGATGTGTGTATCTAAAGAGAAGGGATTTGAAATTGTCCTGTGTATTTATTGTGTTTGACTATGTTGTAATGGCGAACAGATTTGTCTTAGGGTCGCCATTGTTGCTGCCGTCATTGCCTTGCTGATTTCCGGTTTATTCATGGAAATGTGGAGAGATATGCGAATATAACAATTTCATGTAACTTTTTAACTTCCACCCCTGCACAGTATACTGAGGAAACCTCCTTTCTCTCTTGCAGCCAGGCCTTCTTTACCCATGTCATCGAATTCGCCTTGTTCTTTTCTGATGGGATCAGCACTACAGATACCTTCAACTGGAATTATGCTATCAAATCTGCAAGTTCTCCAAGCGTGCGCTTGATCAGCATTTCTGCAGCACCTCTGGTCCTAACTCTTTTATCGCCAGTCACTGCTGACCTTATCCATGAAACTACCGTTGCCAAATCGGATTTGATGTCAATCGTTTTCAATCCCCACTTTAGGGCCAGATTGATTCCTTTCACAGCGGCCTCCAGTTTGGCTGCGTTGATATGGTAATAGTCGTTTTTCTTCCTTAACTACGCAGCGTCTTCCACAATGTAGGAATGGCGAGAGTGGAAGGTGATAGAAATATCAGAACACAAAAACCAGAGGCTTGCTACATCAAGGATGAGGATTTCCTGGCAAGGTTCAATGGTGAGAGGTGGACGGTGGAATGGAAATGGATCTCCGGGCCTCAGGAACTACGTAACAAAGTAAGCTACTACGAGAAAACACTGTGAGGAGAAATAAGAAAAGAATTCGAGGAAGAAGTGGAGAGGTAGATAGACGAGGGAATTCTGAAACTGTGGACAGGGGAAGAAAAAGGAGTGCTACCATTACCGGCAGTTGTTCAACCCATAAAAATAAAGTTAGACCGGTACTGGATTTCAGAGAATTAAACAGATACGTAGCCTGCCACACTGGAAAGGGGATTGATGTATGCGAAGAGGTGATGAGGAAATGGAGGAGGATGGAGCAGGCCACTAAGATTGTTGACCTGAAGTCGGCTTATCTCCAGATCCATGTAGATGAAAAACTCTGGAAACATAAATTGGTCCGGTACAAGGATAAGTTGTATTGCCTGACGAGATTAGGCTTTGGGCTGAGCTCAGCCCCAAACATTATGACTGCCGTGCTGAAGACAGTGCTGAGTAAAGATTGTACAGTGGACAAGGCCACTAGTTTGTACATTGATGACATTCTCGTGGAGGAAGTAGACGTGACAGCAGAGAAAATGAAAGGCCATGTCACGAGGTAAGGTGTTGACTGCAGAACCGGCGGAGTCCCTGGATGGAGGAGCGGCGTTGGGGTCAAAACTATACCAAGATGGTAAAGGAAGCCTTGTCTTTAGACGAATGCAATACCTGAAATCAGAACCGACCTGACAAAACGAGAACTCTTCTCGGTCTGCGGGAGACTGGTGGGACAGTATCCAATTGCCGGCTGGCTCAGGATAGCGTGCAGATTTATTAAACGACAAACGGGCACTGATGGCTGGGTGGGTCGTGTGACGAAGGAGGTCACGAACATGCTACAAGAAATCATTGCGAGAGTGACGAAAGAAGACCCAGTAAAGGGGGAATGGTACGTCAGCGGCGGAGACGTGGGGGTAATTTGGTGCGATGCCAGCAGTCTGGCATTGGGCGTCATATTAGAGATGGGAGGCGTAACTGTGGAAGATGCGGCATGGTTAAGGAAGAAAAACGACTATTCCCATATCAACGTAGCCAAACTGGAGGCCGCTATGAAAGGAATCAATCTAGCCCTGAAGTGGGGATTGAAAACGATTGAAATTAAATCCGATTCGGCAACGGTAGTTTCATGGATCAGGTCAGCAGTGACTGGCGATAAGAAAGTTAGCACCAGAGGTGCTGCAGAAATGCTGATCAAGCGCAGGCTTGGAGAACTTGCAGATTTGATAGCGAAATTCCAGTTGAAGGTATCTGTAGTGCTGATCCCATCAGAAAAGAACAAGGCGAATTCGATGACATGGATAAAGAAGACATGGCTGCAAGAGAGAAAGGAGGTTTCCTCAGTATGCTGTGCAGGGGTGGAAGTTAAAAAGTTACATGAAATGCACCACTTTGGTCGAGAACAGATGTTATTCCTGGCAAGAGAGGTTTACTCGGAAACCACCGAGAAGGAGGTCAGGGAGGTAGTGGAGCACTGTCAGGAGTGCCAATCGATAGACCCCAGACCATCCAGACACGAAGCAGGAGAGTTACACATTGCAAAGGACTGGAAGCGATTGGCCATTGATGTGACCCATTATCACCATAAGCTGTATCTGTTGATTGTCGACTGTGGACCGGGGAAGTTTGCCATATGGAGAGAGATCAGGGCAGAAGCTGCATGGGCGATCAGAGGGGTCATCGAAGAAATATTTTCGGAAAGAGGGCCGGTTGAAGAACTGTTAATGGACAATGGCCCCGCTTTCCGATCAGAAGCCTTTAAAGAGGTGTGTGATAGGTGGGGAGTAAGGCAATTTTTTAGGGCAGGGTATCGGCTGCGTGGCAATGGGATAGTGGAGAGGAATCATCGTTCACCCATGGAGGCGGTGTTTTGGTACAACATCTCACCGAAAACCAGACAAGATGAGACAACTGCCTCATAGAGCCATCTTTGCGTATAAGTGGTGACATCCGTGCAATAAAACGGTAGGAATTGAGGTTGAAGAAGCTACCATTAAAGTGGGCGAGGAGGTGTGGGTAAAGCCACCCAATGCAAAATGTACCATTCGCTGGGGAAGGGGGTGTCGTAACGGAAATGCAGTCAAAGAACAACTTATTGATGAATGGCGTTCCCCGGCATATCCTAGACCTGCGTTGTGTAACCCTGCTGGTGCGCAGTGATGGCAGTAAAGAGGAGGAAGTCGATATCCACCAAGAAGCACCCAAATTCGACAGCCCCACATTTTGGTTCTTTATAACTGGACGAGAATGTCTGTAGTGAATCTGAAAACGTCAACCCCCATGAAGTTGTCCCCCAGAAGCCTCAACGTGAGAGGAGGAGGCTTACTTGGATGAAGGATTATGAAGTGTCTTATTGATCTGAAAGATCGTGGGGGGGGTATATGGTTAGAAAAGAAGAAAAAAAAACGTACCAGGCGTATCTGCATCGCTCTTTGGGAAAGAAGAAGGAAAGGATGGCCAGCGCATTTTATACACGAAGGGCATCTTGGGAAGGCAGAGCATGATGGGAGAAGCTTTTTTTTTTCCTGTCTCTTCCTTTTTTTTCTAGATAGGAGGATATAAAAGCTGGGAAAAATTCCCTGGTGGGGGCAGAGAGAAAAGTGTCGTGAACATCTCTTGAAAAGAATTTCGTATTGCTGACGTTCGGATTGTGCGGTGTGACATTGGTGGCGAGAGGCCAGATGTGGTCGATTGGAAAAGAAGAGGGCAGAAACGTGCTGTTGTCGAGAGAGTGACTCACTCCTTCCCAAACCCCATAACCGAATCCTGATTATAACCCTAGAGAAAATAAATTAAATAATCATTAACTTTATCATGAAAGAGTTCTTATAAAAATCATATCAGTTGAGTCATTATATTTTCTTCATCAAAAGAAAATATTTTTTATAAAATGTTTTTCTAACTTTAAATTTTTTAAAATCTTTACCTATTTGAAAAGTGTTGCATCGTTTTAATTTTGAGGCACAGAACTTTTCTATTCAGCATCTTCCAGCTATTTATATAAACAGCTGGAAGAATCTAAGGAAACATTGATTTTAGCATGGGTCATTAACTTGATCAGTACCTTTTAAATATTTATAGATTATTTAGTTGCACCAAGAGCAATGGAAAAAAATGGTGTGATTTATTACATGCATTGTATAACATTAGCTGAGCAGTGTTGCAAACAAAATAGGATTATTATAATTGTTTTTTGAAGAACGCCAATGAAGTATTTGATATTTCCATATATCTTTTTAAAATGTATTTCTTTTGTAAACTATAAAAATTGTGTAAATTATAAAAGACCATTATTAGACTTGGGATATAATATTGAAGATTTTGTTTATATTTAATCCAATATAAAAAGGAATGTATTCATTTTATTGATAAGTATTTCAACAATTGTTTTTATTATATTTTGAATTTGATCTAGAATGTATTTTGGGACTTAATAAAATTTTGCATATTATTTCATAATATAAATTTTACTTTTATATTCATAATTTTTAATAATTGTATTTGGAATAAACATAAAATTAGTTTTTTCTTGAAATTTATGATTTAATTGTTTTTAATTTTGCAGAATATCCAGCATTCATGAGAAAAACAAGTATCATTGTGCTCGAATGGATCAACATTCTCTTGGTGACTTGAAATATCGAAATGTCTTACAAAAAGATATTTTGAAAATTCTGGATATAAATTGCCGAAACAAATAAAATTATACCCCTGTAAACTATACACGTCTTTTACATCTTATGATATAGTGAAAAATATATTTTCTTGTCAACTGTATATGTACTTATTTTTTTCTTATTATTACTCAGGAGAACACTACCTTGAATGTTGCACGTGTGTATATATATAATACATTTATGGTGCAATGGTGCATATGATTAATGTACTTATGGATTCTTTTATAAATGCTAAATTTCAAGTATCCAAAACATTTTGTAAACTCTGCGAAAAAATGTCTGGTTTTAAACATTTTTTTCTACCATTTTGATGAAATATTTTTTTAGTTTTTTGTTTGGTTTTTGCTTCGTAAAAATGTTTTTACATATGCGATTCACTGAAACAGAGAAACTATCGTAAAGACGATGTCTGGTAGCAGTGACAGAAAATGAAAAACGAAGAGATTTGGAATGGGGAAAAGGATCGTTCAAGATAAGAAGATCGACAGTAAAAGTTGGAGAGTGGAAGATGGGTCATGGATGGATATCTAAATAAACAAAAATAATTTGGTTTATTTAAATCATTATATTAAAGCTTTGGGGAAATATTTCCTGGATGTTTTGAATTAATACTAAAAAAAGAGAGAACGAAGGATATTAGAATCAAATTCTTTTGTTTGAAGTTGACTGTATATTTAATGGGATAATACATTGGCGAAAAACAAGATAAAGCGATACCGTTGTTTATACATGTTTTCTTTTTGTTGATGCTTGTACCTTTCGTTATGGGTGTCGATTTTGTCCCAGTTGTTCTGCGTATAATATACCTTGTGGGGCGTCAGTGAGAATAACAAGTCCATGAAGGGATCTCGACCAGAGCGTCAGGTGCCAGGAGAATTTAGAGGTGGAGCGATTCGCTATTTCAGCACTTTCCGTACTTATGATGAGCTCATTCGCCCCCTTCCTCCCCTATTAACAACATTTGCTAGGGGCATGGCAGATTTTCTGAATGAGATAATCTGCGATTTAAGGAATGTCATGAGGTCTTCAATTACTGTAGAACCAAGGATTTTCTTGCATAATGTACTAGTGAATGGAGGTGGTATCAATAATTAAGAAAAGTATTTATGTCATGAAGGTTTGATTTAGCCAGGAGATTTGGTGGAAAACGAGATATGAATTCTTGTATGATGCGGGGAAAACGGACATCCAGAATTATGGATTTTTTTTTTTTTTTTTGTTACAATTTTCACACAGAACAAGGTACAATCCAATTTTATGTAGGGACTACTATTTGGGATATAATTTGCAGGGATACTATGTAGGGAGTTGGGCAGCAAGATGTCTGACATAGGTTAAGAAGTGAGTGTTATGGAGTGATTCTGATTTCTGCTGGTTGATTGCAAAGTGTGGTTCCATCGGATTGATCAGTTCTTATCATCAATGATAATAAATATTTTTTAATGGTTTGCATTGAATATGGAAGCTCTTAGCAGATAAGTGACTTGTGATATGTATTCTCTGTTTTATTAGATGTAAATGTTAATATTATTTATATTTATTTCAGTTTATAATTTATACATATTTTTTATTTGATTGCTTTATTTAATAGATTTTCACGTCCCTGAATGTACTCATTATATTTATCAAATATTTTAATATAGCATAAATTTTAAATATAGCATAAATATATTGGACAATTCTATTCTCTTTACATGCCTTCCTGTATCTCGCATCCCTTAAAACGTTATCAGACCAAGGGTGGAACAAGAGTAGCTTTTTCAACGGTTATTTTTTTAAATTTTCGAATGCTGGAATCTATCTAAAGCTAAGACTATCTATAATGGTTTGCATTGAAGACAGAAACTTTTAGTAGATAAGGTGTTTAATTGTGATATGTATTCTCTGTTTTAATAGATGCAAATGTTAATATTATATTTATTTCAGCTTATAATTTATATATATATATATATATATATATATATATATATATATATATATATATATATATATATATATATATATATATATATGATTGCTTTATTTAATAGATTTTCTCGTCCAGGAATGTATTCATTATATCTAGCAAGTTGATTTTAAATATAGTATAAATAGATTCGGCAATTCTATTTATTTTCAGTTAGTGAGAGGGAAATCTATTACCAAACTTCCTTAAACACGTCAATTGGGCTTATATTAAGTACAATACAATATTATCATTCTTTTTTTAATGGGGAGTAGACAATGCATTGTGGATGAGTTACCAGCAGCTCCCGTTACTCTCGCTTCTTCTAATTTGTCCTGCAGTCCTCATTTTTGATGAGTGATTTTTCTGACAAAGGGAGAAGAAAAAGCTGTATTCTAGGTTAGCTGTATTTTCTGTAAACAGTCGCCAGAGATGTCGGAAATTTTCTGTTTCTATGTCTATCTTTCTAGCCATAATAAGGGTGATGGATATAAACGTTTTATCTGGGCTGAGATTATCTGCCTGATAGTCAGGAACCCGAACCTTGCATTAACCACTAAGGAGGCTGTCATATCAACAGGTGCAAAATACTGGGGCTGCTCTATTGCCATTTGATGAATGGATTCTGGACTATGCTTCTGGTTGGACTTCTCGATGCCCAATTAGTGGGCAATTGTTACGGCTTTACCTTATCATGTGCTACAAAAAATATACATTTCTTAGCTTCTTTTTCGCTCTTACTTTCCCTCTCTACCCTGCTCTAAGCAAGTCTATCGACCTATTCCACAAATCCCCAAACTCCATAATAAAAATTTTCCAGAAAAATACATGATTAAACCCAGATCTCCAACTGTAGATCTCCAACTGTAGACTATCATTTCTCCTTCTCCAACATCAGGGGTCTACCTATATTCCAACCTTCCAGAGACTGAACCCCAATTACAGGGAACTAAACCAGACCTATTATTCCTAAGCGAAACTGGCATTTGACCGACTATTTCCCTAGATGAGTTTGTAATTAAAGAATACTCTAACTTAACATCGAATTCTGACTCCCAAGATCGCCATGAGCATGGAATATGTGCCTACATTAAGGATGCCTTTCCATGTGGTAGGAACAGTAAAAATTCTAAATTATCCTATATGTGCTTCTGAGTTGCACTTGCTCACACTACTGCGTTTATATTTGCCCTCTATCTCACCCACAACAGCAGAGTTACTATCTTTAAAAGCATATCTGAGAAAACTGACCACATACTGTCTGCTAATCCTTCGGCTAACATTTACGTCTGTGGAGACTTCAATTTTCACAATGTAGGATAGTTAATCCACTCAAACAAGACAAATAATGAGGAGAGGTTCTGTTTTGATTTCTCCATTGCTTATGACCTCACTCAGATTGTTCACGAACCCACCCGTATGCCCGACGCCGACGGTCAGTATGCAAGTCTCCTCAAAACTTGCCCTGAACCATGTTCATTTCCGTTCTCTCCCCACTGAGATCTTCCGACCACTTTGTTGTATCAGTTGATAAAAACGAAATATAATAAGTTCTCAGACATATCTATCCATCATACAATATAGTTATACTCTAGGATTGACTGGGATAGCTTCCGTAAATTTATATCAGATTTACTTCTGCGTTCCATCTTTAAAAAGGATGTGTCCTCTATAGTATCAGATCTGACGGAATGGTTAATTGTAGGTATAGACCGTTTCATAGCCTCGAAAAAATTCCACCAAAAACCTAACAGCAAGCCAAGATTCTCTGGAATGTACTACTGCCATTGCGCACAGAAATCACTTTATCCATTGCTTCGAACATATTAGATGTACTGAGATTATAGCTTCTTTCAGAACTGCCAGCGACCACGTTAAAAGAGAAATGAAGAATGTGAGAGAGGAGAGCTGTATGCTCAGTCCGTCAAGTCTAAAGTAGCTAAGGAGCGACTTGGTCCCCACCAATTTAGGCAAATACTAAACAGGATCCTGAACAGAAACGTGTGATCTATCCCAACTACCATCAATGGACCTGAGGTAATCTCGTAAGCATCAGACAAAGCCAAACTCTTTGCCAAGAACTTTGCAGCTAATTCTACTCGATGCAAGTAAAGCCGCCAACCCTCTGTATTTCCTCCTATATCAGAAAATACACTATACGGCATACCTGTGCGGATTGTTGCCGAGCTAATCAAAAACCTTGATTCCAGTAAAGCAACTGGCCCTGACGGCATTCCAATTATTGCGCTGAAAATCTTCAACCAGAACTAACTCCCATACTTACTAAGCTGTTTAAGCATTGTATTAATGAGAATTGCGCCCCAACACCCTGGAAAATCTCATAAGTATGCCCTGTATTTAAGACTTCAGGTGATCGCTCATCTCCCTCTCAGTACATACCAATAGGTCTCCTGTACTTCATCAGTAAGTTACTAAAATCTGTGTTAAATAGAGCAGTAGTCAACCACCTCAGCAAAAATAACTTAATGACATGCAATATGGTTTCAGTTCTGCTAGTTTTACAGCTGATGTTCTTACAGTTATATCTCATAGGATTAGCGAATCTCTCGATGGAGGTTTCCTTTCTAGGTAAATTGCTCTTGACAAATCAAAGGCTTTTGATAGGGTAGGGTATAAAGGTCTACTCCACAAGATCTCCAGCTACGGTATAGCTAGAAATGTCTTATCAATTATTAAATCATTTTTTTCTGATAGGTTCATAAGAGTAGTGGTTGAGGGGAAGAAATCAGAAGCTCATAGTATTAATGATGGAATCCCTTAGGAACCCATCCTGGGTCAAATTCTTTTCCTGATCTACATCAATGATCTTCTAAATCACATCCTTAGATCATTCGTATACATTTATGCTGACGACACCACCATCTATGGCAGCACATCAAAGGCTATAAACGACCAAGTTCTTTCTGATTCTCTCTCCTCTGGCCCTCTCTCCTCTGATTCTCCCTCCTCTGATTCTCTCTCCTCTGATTCTCCCTCCTCTGATGCTAGTATGATGGAGAAAGAAGTAGCTAGTTTCTTTTAATGCATCTAAAACCAAGCTTCTATCTTTACGTCATCAACGTTCTGATCCTCCCATATGGCATCAATTGAAATGAATGGCTCTCGTCTTAGGGAGGCCTCATGTTTCGACAAGCTTCTAGCCTTGACCTTCAATCCTAATTTGAAATGGAATACATACATCAAATCCGTTGCCAAGGTTACTGGGAAAATGGTGGGATCCTTCTATCGATCCAGTAGATATCTCACTACTGATGCAATTCTCTACCTATATAAGAGCAAAGTACGTCCAAGGATGGAGTATTGTTGCCACATCTGGGCAAGAACTGCTAGAAAGAAATTATCCTGCCTTGACAGAGTTCAAAATAGAATGCCCTTATTTCTTCCCTGCAACCTCTTTCTCACAGAAGAGGCGTTACGAGCCTCTCTCTGTTTTATCGTTATTTTCATGGCAAGTTCTCGTCTGAGCTCCAATCTATGCCCCCTCGTCGCCAAATTTTCACAAGAAACATTCGTCTAGCTGAAAACACTATTAATAATTTCTCCCACTCTTTATCTGTGCTTCAAAAAATAAACGTAGAGTCCATGAACAAAACTTCTTTCTTATAACTGCACGCCTTTGGAACTGTCTTCCGTTTGCTTGCTTTCAAGTTGACTACAATATGGTCGTCTTCAAATCCAACGTAAACAAGTTCTTTTCCACTACTAACAATTGCTATAATATTGCCCCATTGATTACTGTACACTCATTAACCTTTATGCTTGAGTGGCTTCTGGGCCTTGATATCGGTGACTCATATATATATATATATATATATATATATATATATATATATATATATATATATATATATATGAGAAACCAACAGTTAATAAAATATGTTAAAAAACACTTTGAAATGAGTTAAAAACATATTTAATCTGAAAAGGAAACAATAGATAAATGGATAGTCCTTAATCCGCGGAGTTTCGAAGAAATACTCTCCTTCTCATCAGAGGGTAGGAATTAGCAAAATGCGGGATCGGATTTTGCATGCAGAAGTATTTGATGAAACAACAAGTAAGTCAAAGATCTTACTTGAAAACAAAATAAGTTAAGCAGAGGGAATATGGTAAAGAAAATATATATGTATGTATATATATATATATATATATATATATATATATATATATATATATATATATATATATATATATATATCCAATATTTTCATATTTTCAGATGTTTTCATAGTCATACGAAAAAATATTGCAACCTTCCTTTTTGGGGATAATGGGAACGTCTATTTAGGTTCACTTTTGTTAAAATAATAATAAAAAAAAATCAATTTCATTTTACTTATACTTTAAAAAGCTATGAATGTAAAAACAAGCATTTACGTTTAAATTTTGGCTACACACACATACACACTTACATATATATATATATATATATATATATATATATATATATATATATATATATATATATATATTGCGATATCCTAAATCTTTTGATATGCTTGAGAGAATTAACAATTGCTTGAATTATGTTTAGAATAATTTTATTCATGTATATATATGCAGCTGTGAAAACTGCACTAAAATAAATAAAAACGAAAATGCAATAGGCAATGTACAAAAATGATATATTTTACAAAAATAACATATAAACAAATAAAATAATTAATACAAAGAAAGAACGTATGAGATTGACATAACAGCGACACCAGACTCATGCGATTTTTTCAAGTTGGAATGAGAATTGTAAATGCCGAAGAATACACGCTACCTAAATCATGATATTTTTTTTTATTATTGCATTTTCACCTCAAACAAGATGCAGGGTTATACAGTGATATCACGTAAGCAGTTTAGCAGCAACATGTCTGAAATAGGGCGATAAGTGAGGCTTACTGTCCAGGCGATCTAGAAGACGGTCAGGGAATGGTATATAGAAAAGTTATGTGTGATGCTACCAGCTTTATCTGTGTAACGCGTGAATTATAAGAGATTCGTTATATTTTATGGAGTGATTCTGATTTCTGCTGGTTGATAACAAAGCGTGATTCCATCTAATTGGTAAATTTTTATCATCGGCGTAAATAAACTTCCAATATTTTCATATTTTCAGATATTTTTATAGTCATACTAAAAATGTTGCAACTGTACTTATTGAAATAATGGAAACGTTTGTTCAATCTCAGTTTTCAATTTCACTCTATTTATTTGTACTTTTAAAAGCTGTGAATGTAAAATAAAAACCATTTACGTTTAAAAAATTTTTTTAATATATATCCTGTATATAATAATTTGATTGCAGAAATTCCCCTCAGGACCAAAGTACACTATATTTGCTCGAACAGAGGCCACATACATATTTTTTATGTCTAGGCTCTTAGCCAGTACATTATGTAACTTTCGAACGCCATCTTACACACAATTATCCGCTGTATTAATAGCTTAAATTCCATCCTAGGAGAAACATCACAATTGCAAAAAAGTAGCTGTTATTTTTCTCTATAAATCAAAAGTACTACTCCCGCTTCCAGTCGACACCAGAAGGTTTCACCCTAATTTTCTTGTTCATATCCTTATATACATACCATAATCTTTCCTTTTCCTGATCGCCTCCCAAATAATTTCTACCTCCTCAAATTTCATAAAATCTCATTGGCTGACAGTTCATTCCAGAATGAACGAATCCTCATTCAAAAAAGAACGTTTCAGAGATTAAAACAAACATGGCTCCCTTTATTAGATTTGCGCAAACCTTTTCTAGTCTCACACAAAAACACGCGTTCACATTTCAAGCTATATTACTTGTCATATACATACGCGCACACAAACATATGCGCCCACGTCCACACACGTACATATATTCACGTTCGCGTATATACACTCACATTCATGTGTATACACACACGCTAACGCACACACATGTACTCACATACGCGCACACGTACGCACACATGGACTACGTCACTTCCCCTTTAAAAGGAAATCCACACATGCGCAAAAGACCACTGGAAACAAGTATAAAAGCAAGAGACAAGCTGTTACCAGCCCTTTTTAAGACCAGCCTCCTAGGTGGACGGTCTACGGACCGACAGCGTGCCTTTTCGGCATGCGCGCGCACGCGCGTACCTCACGCCACTTGCTACTATGTGGGACAAAAAGCTGACAGACCATACGTGCACTTTATACGCTTTCTATCTCCATGAGCTGGATTGACTTTCTCACTCTATCTCCCATTCGGCTTTGGTCCATCAACACAGACATGTGCGCGACTCTCTACTGAGCTTAACCCTCTCTTTCTACAGGCCGGCTTGCCACTTCGCGTTTCTCTATTGCATTCCCCTTTCCTTCCACGCGCGTAGCCGTCAACGACCGAATGAACACGTGTACACCCAAGACTTTCATTTTTCAACAGAAAATAAACATGTTTATTTTATTCCAGCATTTGAGTTCTTTGTTTCCTTCATTCAATTTGTTTCATTATTTTTTCTTGTAGCGAGTTAGGGTATTTATATCCTGGTCCGCAACAGATTAGGCACACATTTAAGATAAAATACCATGATTCCAAACATGTTAAGATATCGAAACATGTTCATAGCCAGGAATGCTTACATTTACACATTA
Organism: Euprymna scolopes; assembly: GCF_053919585.1. Lineage (NCBI taxonomy): Eukaryota > Metazoa > Mollusca > Cephalopoda > Sepiida > Sepiolidae > Euprymna > Euprymna scolopes. Next base: position 15,748 of record NW_027633378.1, read on the forward strand.
TATATAGCGTACATGTTAACTTTCAGTGATTACATGATTCCAGTTTGTTTAAAATAATAATTCGAGGTTCGGAACGTCGTACCTTCGTCTTAATGCGGTCGGTTAAAGCATTTACTTTCTTTGCACCTCCTTTTACAACTAGCATTGAACATTTGATCCTAACCTCAACGGCTAATTTTCCCCCTATAACGGGTTATCACTGCTATTTACATTGTTTTTAGGGCGTGGATTAATTTTTTTAAAAATATTTTTTAGACATGTAATTATGTCAAAATTAAAGTGTTTTTTCCTAATTCACCATAATTTCATTTGCACAAAAATAGCTCAATAAACATAATAAATTGCTTGGGCCTACTTTCCCACCAAATTCATTTCTGTTCAGGTATATAATCAATATTCCTTTCATAAATTATACACTAATTCTATTTCTGTTGTCTAACACTTAACATTTGAAAAGGTTTACATTGTTTCAATCTCTAAATTGTTCTATTTATATTGTTTATAATAGAAACAAACTCCTGTATATATCATTCAAAATAAAAAGAATTCATATTATTTGGATTCATCGGACTACTGTTTTCATCTTGAGTGTGATTTCCACAACGTTTCGATTGATGTAACCTCCGACCTTCTTCAGGTGTATCTTGTCGAACTCAGGAATGTTTCTGTCGAACTCAAGAATTTGGACGGAATTTCAAACAGAATTTTATTTACTTCACCGAGATAATGTGCTCGTGCTCTGTCAGCCATCACTGGATAGAGGTCCTAAGTAATTCGCAATTGTATTTTCCAGTCACCCACACTGAGGATTGAACCTTCATCCTTCAGGGGAATATCACTTTTTACAATTGATTTTTTCAAGTACTCTAACCACTGCGCCACGGTCCTTGCGGACAATTATAGTACGAATTTTCGGAACCTTAAACCTATTTTTATTTCTAGTTGTAAATATCACTATTTATTACTAACTAGCAGCTGCGATGCGTCGGCACACACAATACTGAGTCAAACACAAAATCGGGTACACTCAACATCAAGTACACTCAACATCATCTTACCATCAACGCTTACCTTGTGAACTTGGAGTATGGGAAATTCCCATATGCACAAAACAAAATCCCTGGAAAAACAAAAATACCCTAACCAAAGGTAAGGATACTGAGTAAACGATGGATAAAATGATGGTTAAAATTATTATGAACTTGCCAGAATTCGAACCTAGAATCTTCTGACTCGTAGTCAAACGCGTTATCCATTGTGCCACAAGTCTTGTCCGTATGCTTAAAGATGTTACCACGACAGTTGACATGTGCAGGTATTTTTTTTCGACAATTGCACAAAACGGCCCCAAAACTCTTATTTCGGGCTTTTTGCGTAACTCGGCATTGTTCGTTACGAACCATATATATATATATATATATATATATATATATATATATATATATATATATATATACACACACACACACACACACACACACACACACATATATATATATATATATATATATATATATATATATATATATATATATATATATAGGGACAATCTAGAAACTCATACCTTTCGGGGAAAAAAAGAATCTTTCAATTCGGTGCATCTGTTCGAAAGTTTTATTGGTATATATATATATATATATATATATATATATATATATATATATATATATATATATATATATATATATATATATGTGTGTGTGTGTGTGTATATATATACATAAATAAATAAACATTTAGAATTTTATTAATAGTATAGATTTACTATTATATAATAACGTATATCTATCTATCTATCTATCTCTATATATTAATGTTTTTACTTATTACTGGTATATATTATCTATTGTTTATAATTGCTGGTTCCCATATCGTATTAAAATCTATAATAGGTCTACTTAGTAGTTGGTTATTCCCCAGCAAAAGAATTGTGTATAATTTAAAGAACCCGTTCTGTTTACACGGTTTAATTTTTCTGCTTACTTAAAAATGTCTACAAAAATACCATGCCCTGGACAATACCCTGAACCATACCCTGAACCCTTCCCTGAAAAATACCTTGAACCATACCCTACCCGCCAGCTTAGTCCGCACGAGCCAAACGACACTGCAACCACCAATTTTTGTAGTTCGTTCATACTATTTGCGCGTGGGATTCCTGACACCAATTGACAAAGTTACATTTATGGCAAATTTTGTGACAATCCCACCCACACTCATAACATGACGTGTCAATTCCGAAAGCCGTTCTTGGGGATGTCTATTCCGAAAGCCGTTCTTAACATAAGGAGGTTGGGGTTGGCCAACAACAAAACAACAACAGCTGTACTTTAAATTCTTACGCGGTGTGGGGGGTGGGGGTGCATGCTACAATCGGGCAACACCAGTTAACGGGTCCTGCTAGTATATAATATATGTTGTGATTGCTCTAGCCTCTTGATATGATGGAGAGAATTAACAATTGCTTGAATTATGTTTAGAATAATTTTATTTATGTACATATGCAGCTGTGAAAACTGCATTAAAGCAAATAAAAACTATTAAAAACAATGCAATAGTCAATGTACAAAAAATATATTTTACAAAAATAACATACAAACAAATACAATTATACAGAGAAAGAACATAGAAGGTTGACATCACAGCGACACCAGACATAAGAAACAAAGAGGGGACTTAATTTGCGGTGATAGTTGTGTCAGAATTTTAACACAAAACTGCGAATAAAATATACAAAATTCGTAATTTTTTTTTTTTAAAGTGAGTTGTTTAATTTCTTTATGGAATATACTTCCAAAATAAACTATTAAAGTTTTTTTTTTTTAAATAATAGAAATATTATTTATTATTTTTACAAAGTGCATGCGCGCGCTCATGCGGTCATTTTTTCTATGTAATGAAATGAATTGAATTTTACGAGTTAAATTTTTTTTCAATTTTTTCAACCTGAAAATATCTTTTTTTAATTTTTAAAACCTGAAAATATCTATTTTTAAATTTTTTAAACCTGAAAATATCTTAAAGATTGAACCAATAAAAAAATTTTCACAGATTTTTAATCTGTCAAAATATTTTTATAGGTCCAATTTTTAAGATATGTTCAGGTTTAATGTTAAATTTTATGCTCTTTTCAATAAACCGAATATAATATTCTAGACAAACGTTTTTTACCCCCCCCCATTTTGAAATGTCTATTAAAATGAAAATAATTAATTTTCTCACCTAAGTTTATATATCACAAATTGAAGATAAAAGATCAATAAATAAAATAAGCTAATTTAAAACAAAAACAAAAGAATAGTTATGTGCAAATTTACCTGTAAAGTCAAACATTTAAACCCTTTTTTAAAATAAAACATGTTGATTTTTTTTAATTGGAAGCTCATATTTTGAAAATATTGTCCAGTAAAAATTCGACACCTACATCAATTTTTTCTATTTCATTCAATGTTATTGTTTTTAGATTTTTGAAAAAAATTCATTGCATAATGAAGAAATAAAATATTTGAAATCAAAACTCATATAATTCTTTGAGAGAACTTTAAAAAAATGGGAAAATTGTCGGCCAGTTTATGTTTAAACGGCAACTTAGTTATTCAACTGATGAGTGAAATGTGATCATTTTTCAAGTACGGTGATCCATATGACTAACTTCGTTGTTGACAGCAAACACATGTCACAAATTAAAAGGGGAGATAAGACACATATCAGAAATCCAAAGGGAAGACAACCAAAAATAATTTAACTTTTTTCACGCACCATTATGGCAGTTTTGGGCTTTCGTACTTTTCAACGGCAAGAAAGGTAGACAACTCCATTCTGAACATCTAATATTATATTATATTATATTATAAAAAGAAATCAATTTCATTTTATTTTATATTTAAAAAGCTGTGAATGTAAAAATAAAACAATTTACGTTTACATTTTGGTCAAATATGTACAATATGTATATTGTAATTTTTTATCCTCTTGGTATGCTGGAGAGAACTAACAATTGCTTTAATTATGTTTAGAATAATTTTATTCATGTACATATGTAGCTGTGAAAACGATTTTAAAAATGCAACAGGCAATGTACAAAAAAGATATATGTTACAAAAATAATATACAAACAAATACAATAATGCAAAGAAAGAACATTGACATTGTTGTGGGGGCCGGTCGTCCGGAGACAATCGACCCAACAACTAACAAAATAGACACAGGCAAAAGGTAAACAGCATAAAGGCAAAGAAGAATGACAGACACAGGTTGTTTGGTTAAAGACGAGGGTTCGCCTTTTATTTTGAATAGAAGAAGCAAAAATCGTTCAATCTGGGTGCTGGTCGCCTGGAAGGTTGCACATCACTGGAGGCAAGGTCTGGAGGTCCGGACTGGTACTTTGGATGTAGCGTGGTTCAGAGGGTGCTCGCTGGGTATGGAACGGTCAGTTGGGCGTCAGAGCGATCTGGAACGAATGGTAAACACTGAGAGCTCGGGGGTCAGTGTTAAGGAACGGACGACACTGAGAATGGAGGGATCAGTGTTCGGAACGGACGGCACTGAGAACGGAGGGATCAGTGTTAGGAACAGACGACCGGTAGGGAGCCAGATTGTGGACCAGAGGAACAACGTGCGAGTGAGGTAGCGGACCAGAGGTGCAAGGTGCAAGTGAGGTAGCGGACCAGAGGTGCAAGGCACAAGCGAGGTAGCGGGCCAGATGTGCAAGGCACAAGCGAGGTAGCGGGCCAGAGGTGCAAGGCGCAAGCGAGGTAGCAGGCCAGAGGTGCAAGGTGCAAGCGAGGTAGCGGACCAGAGATGCAAGGTGCAAGCGAGGTAGCGAACCAGAGGTGCCAGCGAGGTAGCGGACCAGAGGCGCAAGCGAGGTAGCAGGCGGGAGATCCAGGTGCAGTGCAGGAAGCTGAGGCTGCAGGTGCAGTGCAGGAAGCTGAGGCTGCAGGCAGGAGATGCAGGTGCAGTGCAGGAAGCTGAGGCTGCAGGCAGGAGATGCAGGAAGCTGGAGGCTGCACGCAGGAAGTGCTAACAGAGTAAACAAAGGTCTTTCGTAGGAACCTAGCCCTGAAAAGGGCGCTTTGAATTACTGCTGTAGTTGCATCGGCGCTGGTTTTGGAGTGGTTATGAGGAGGGCTAACAGAGTAAACAAACTGGTGGTCTTTCGTAGGAACCTAGCCCTGTAAAGGGCTCTTTGAATTACTGCTGTTGCTGCTTCGGCACTGGTTCTGGTTCTGGGGTGTTTCCTGACCTCTGCTGCTACCGCATGAGATCCTTCGGCAAGTGAGTGGATCTCCAATTCAGGGGACTCGTAGTCCCCTAGCCGGCTTAAGTTTTTGACCGAGAGGCGCTTTCTTTGTGAAGACTGGGTGTTACAAGTGACGTCAGTCTCGGAAAATGAATAAATGAAAGTCATTAATTCCAGACGAAATTTTTACAAATCAAACTTAGTTTAGAAGTTTGAGAGTTGTATTTAAATTCATTCCGTCTGAAACAAAAAGACAATCATTTAGCTATTAATCGAAAAAGATTAATTTTTATGTGTATTTCCTTTCACAGCGAGGATGTGGGGGAAAGGAGACATAAGTAGGTCAGCAGCTGGCCTTGTCTTTTAGGTGAGGCTATTCGTCCACTCTCCTCTCTTTTCTTCAGTCGCTCATGCTAGAAATGACGCGTGCTTAAAAACGGTGGAGTGGGGGAAGGTAGTTTTTCTTGCCCCCACGACAACATAACAGCGACACCAGAACAAGGCACATCCCATTTTGATGTAGGGGACAACTATTTGGGACTACTATTTGCGGTGATACTATGCAAGCAGTTGAGCAACAAGATGTCTGAAATAGGTCTAGAAGTAAGCCTTACTGTTCTAAACGATCTAGAAGACGGGTAAGGAACGTTACACTCTGCATCATGGAATGGGATATAGAAAAGTTTGTGTTTGTATCTGTATAACGCGTAAGTTCCAGGATTTGGTCAGTTCTTATCACCGATGTGAATATTTATAATAAATATAAACGTCAATATTTTCATACGAAAAATAGTGCAACCCTTCGTTTTGGAATAATGAGAACATCTATTCAGATCCAGTTTTGTTAAAAAAATAAAAGGAAATCAATTTCATTTTATTTATTTATACTTTAAAAAGCTGTGAATGTAAAAACAAAACCATTTGGGTTTCAATTTTGTTCAATATATAGAGAGATTTTTTAGCCTCTTAATATGCTGGAGAGAACTAAAAAAATACTTGAATTATGTTTAAAATAATTTTATTCATGTAGCAGCAAGATGAATGAAATAGGTCAAGAAGTGAGGCTTACTGGTCAAAACGATCTAGAAAACGGGTCGGGAACCTTACTGTTTGTATTAGGGAATGGGATATAGAAAACTTCCACCTTTATCTGTGTAACGCGTGATGTTATATGCGGTAATTATAGAAGATTCGGTATATATTATGGAGTGATTCCAATTTATGCTGGTTAATAGCAAAGCGTAGTTCCATCTTATTGATCAGTTCTTATCAACGATATGAATAATTATAAACTTCCAATATTTTCATATTTTAAGATATTTTCATAGTTTAAGATAGCAACCCTCCTTTTTGGAATAATAAGAACGTCTATTCAGTTTCACTTTTGTCAAAAAACAACATTCACGTTTACATTTTCGTCAAATATATACAATGTGTATATTGCGATTTTTTAGCCTCTTGGTATGCTGGGGAGACATGACAATTGCTTTAATTATGTTTAGAATAATTTTATTTTATTCATGTACATTGAAAAGTGCACTAAAAAAAATAAAAATGATTTTAAAAATGCAATATTGCATTTTCACCTTAAACAAGGCACAGTCCACTTTGATGTAGGGTTTAATTTTGACGGAATTTTTGGGGTCGTAACAAAATTCCGTTTTTTGGGGGGGGAGGGAGGGTAACAATTAAAAAGAAAAAATAAACAAGTAAAGAAAATTTCAAGGCGATGCGAAACTAAAATGATCCGAATTTATTTAAAAGAAAATAAAATGTTATGATTGCTTTTATTTTCCTAAGACTGGGTTTTAAAAATGTCGAAATTTATCTTGCTTCCAGATAAATTCGACGCTAAAGTAACTAAGCTGAAAAAAAGCATGAAATAAAAGAGGGGTAGGGGTAAAGAATAATATATAAATGTCTTGCTTTGAAACGAAGGAGAAATTTTATTTACAATAAGTTGCAAATTTTTCCCTTTGCGGGCATTAAACTTAAGAAACGCCAAGGTAACATATTATGAAAAAAGTAACATGTAATAATAAAAAAAAACAACACTGGTTCTTATAAAGAAGTTGTGTGTATCCATAAACGAATACAATAATAATGTACAAAATAGTATCTCCCAATCACACTCGCATATGAAATTAATTTTAGGAGCGTACTCACAATTGAAAGCCAGTCAGGCACGAGCCTTTTTCTTTTTTATTTTGTTTAAAGTCCTTTTAGAATTTCCTTTCCCTCCCTGTTGCATGCAAACCGTAGACACACAGATGAATTTCAGGAGCAAGACCTCGTTGCTTGTCTGGATAGGAAATTCCAAAATTCCTTGTCACTTGAAAAAGGTATTTTCTTTAAAACAATTTAACTCCTTGTAAAATACGTGCAAAACCACAGCCATGTAGTTAATTTCCAGAAGTACGTCTCGTCACGTAACCGGGTATTAATTTCTTGCCAGGTTTACTTCTTTGAAGGAGGCTCATCAAAATTCCATTTTCAGCGCTGGGCAATGAACACGTTCACTCGCCACGCCAGCAGAATTTCAAAAGAGGACGAAATACGCGCTGGGCTCGAGACGTCACCACAGAGCTAGCATTTCCCTTTTCCCCAAATTATAAATAGGTAGCTATTTCCCTTGATGCTTGTCCATTTTTATCTTGTTTTATAGTTAGCATGATTATAAATTTTGGATTAGTTTCATACAGTTATTTACTTTGATTTTAATCTATTTTAACCTTGTTTAATAGAGATAAATTTGAATATTACTTATTTTTTACAAGTTCCATTTAGTTATTTCCCTTGATTCTTGTCCATTTTTATCTTATTTAATGGAGCAAACATTAAACATTATTATGAATATTTTAATAGTTTTTTTTTCTAGTTTTCTCCTTTATTTTATTCTATTTTACCTTATTTTATAGAAAAACATTTTGCATTATTATGAATTTTCTATTAGCTAATTTAGTTATTTCCTTGATTTCAGTCCATTTTTGCCTTGTTTAATTTAGAAAACATTATTATTACTTTTTTATTTATTTAATCTAGTTATTTCCCTTGATTTTTATCAATATTTACCATGTTTAATAGTGAAAAGATTGAGTGTTATTTGGAATCTTTTATTTCCTTTGATTCTAGTTTATTTTATCTTTATTTAATAGAGAAAACATTGAGCATCATTATAAATTTTTATTAGTTTCATCTAGTTATTGTGGGAATCACATTTTCCAGCCAATAAACAAAGACACAAGACTGAACTATAAAGGTAACAAGAATTATCTTTACTTTGTTGCTGTAGGAAAGCGATCTCTACGTGTCGCATATACATCTGGTGAAATTGGATACATCACTTCTTTTCTTCTCTTTCTCTTTTACTTATGGTATATTACCATACATTAACAAGGGATATTAATTAGGGTCACCATTTCGGTAGGCCCCCACTTCAGGGCGCCTCCGATACCAGAGAGAACTGGAGCGTTGAAATTGAAAAGAATGCTGATTAAAGAAGACATCGTCTCCAAATAATAATGAGGATGTGTAACGCGACTTTGCAATGAATTAAGTGGTTTTTATATATCTGTATATATATATGTGGTCCCAAAATTCGGGTTACAAAGAAGAGACAGTGCGTTTTGTGGAGTCTTTGTTTAATGTTCAATGTTTCCTTTTCGCTACCTTATGGGAGCTAAGGAGTGGCGTGTGATGCTGTCTCTAGTCGTCGTTGAAGTAAGAACGTTTCCTTCACTTGAATGTCCCACGTACACAGTTCTCGCTTTTCATTGGCTGGAACCTCTGATGACGTATAAGAAGAAAGGAAGGAAAAGAGAAAAGAGTAGGGAGAAAGAGAGAACTAAGGTGAGAATACAGCATAGCATCGTAGTAGTAGCTCACTACAAGAGTCCCCCTCCAAATAACGGAGTTAAGTAACTTATACCTAATTATTAAATATGTTCTTTGTTTAAAATAAAAGTATTCATTTTTCTTCTTCCATGTCACTTTCCTTCCTGCTCTAGACTTATATGTGTAAGCAGCAATTTTATCTTCGACTTTGTCGGTATCATCTGTCCTAATAATCTTATCACTAGTATTAACTTTATCTGTCTGTGACTTCTCAGTTTGTCTAATTTTATTATTACTAGTTGGTTCTATATACGGTTTTAATCTATCTATTGATACGTGTGTATGAGTACCGTTGTTCATGTCGATCTGGAAATGCTTATCTGATCGAGTCAAGACTTTATAAGGACCTGAGTATGGTGCTTCTAACGGTTTTCTAACTCGATCGACCCTGAACCATACTTTTTCACAGGACCGTAAGGTTTTTGGTATGAAAGTTTTTGAATTGTCATGGATATGTCCTTTTCCATTGTCGAGTAAATCAATTTGTGACATCCATTCACACAAATTACGTATGTACTTACTATTAACTGGAGTTTTTCCTGCTCTCCGTTTGTGTATTAACTGCTGAGGAATCAATATCGGAGCTCCAGTAACAGATGTAAAAGGGGAAAACCCTGTATAATTAGGGGTGCTACGTATACCAAGTAGAATCACCGGTATGGCTTTCATCCATGATTCTTTGCGAGCTATTATAGCTGCTTTAAGAGTACGGTGTGCTCTTTCGATCATCCCGTTACTTTGAGGGTGATACGAAGTTGTCCTCAATCAGTAAAAACCTACTACCTTCGCTAATTCCTTGAACAACTCGCTCTCAAACTGACTACCTCTGTCAGTTGCCACATGCAGTGGGACTCCAAATCTGGATATCCATGCATTGATAAATGTCTCTACTGTGGCACTATTTCCTTGTGCCACTGTTTCTAACACACTCTGCAGCATGGACGGGTGGTAAATTGTCCATGAGCGTAGAGATACAAAGAAACCCCTTCCCATAATCCCCTTGCTATCTTTCTGTCTCTTTCCTGCACGACCACCATGATGTGAGGACGCATAGACTGTCTCTCCGTAAATGAGGGGGGCCACCCCCTCCCTCAACACTAGTTAGGGTAGGTTAGTTAGCTTTGAAAAGCCTATTGTAAAAATTAATTGTAAATTGTTGTTTTTTTTGTAATATATATTGTATCTCTAATGTAAAATAAAATAGTTAGTTATACCTTTGTATATTACAATTGTGTCGCGTGTCATTTTTCTTGTCTGCCATGAATTCCTTCATAAATGTCTTAAGTCGAAAGGCGGCCCTGAGGACAGGGAGATGAAGATTCCCACCAGAATGCCACCAGGGTGAAGAGATCATCTTGAGAAAGGAAAGGAGCCACACCCAAAACCAACATCTCAGGTATGATTTTCTTCTTACTACACAGACCCTAATGACTGGCCCATCTTCATGTCTTCATGAGACCGCTTTAAGACATTTACTATAACACGTCTGTCGGTCACACCTCGGTGGCCGGCTGATAGTGGTATAAATGGTTGCCTTAAGACGCAGGATTGACCCTGGTTAATTACCAGACGGATCTCGTCGCATCTGTGTCGCAGTATAAATGATGCACTATGACCAGAACATATTGTTTCCCAGCATGGAAATAATTTCGACCCTTAAACCCACGGCACAACCAAAAATAACGACCACTAGACGAATCGAAAAAAAAAAAAATGGTCCACGGTCTTTAAAAACGGAAAAAACTATTATTTCTGGCAAAATTTTAAAAAAATGGCAGACCAGTACACACGCGCACAAAAAAAAAAAAAAAAAAAAAAAAACGCACTCAAAAAAGAAAATTCAGAACCTGAACAAAAAATTGTCTTGCACCTACAAAAAAAAAAAAAAAAAAAAAAACAGTTTACAAAAGATCGGTTTAAAAAAAAAAAAAAAGAAGAGTATTGAAAGTAACCCTTCGAAAAAAAAGTAAGAAATGTGTCCCACACACACAAAAAAAAAAAAAAAAAACAGAGACGAGAAAAAAGTGTCTCTAGAATATGCAATATCTCTTTCTCTCTCACGCTTTCTCTCTTTCTGTCTCTCTCCGGATATATATCGATATGTGTGTATATCTATGCATCTTGTTATTACATGAAAGAAAAAAAAAAGAAAAAAATCCTTCAAACACGAAGCTCGAAAAATAAATTTAAAAAAAAAAAAGGAAATAAAATAAAGGATACCTAACATTTTTTATCTGATCTTTATTTCAGGTTTATAAAAATATAGGACTTTTTAAAAAATTCTTTTGACTTTGCAAGTGTTAGATTCAGATTTGAAAAAATAGAACTTTTACATTACATTTTATTCCATGAACAGTTGATGTGTTTATTTTTCAGGTTAGGTAACAATTAAAGCTGAAAAATAAGGGGACATTTTTTTTGAATTGATAATGTTTCTTTTATTGATGTTTTGTCTGTTTAAAAAGAAAAAAAATGTTACTGGTAAAAAAAAAAATTGGGGTTAGATAATATGAAAGTTTTGTGTTAGAATGTATTTTACAAAATTGTTCCAAATAAGATTGTTTTTCTATTTTCTTATTTTTTTTTTTGAACTCGTAGAAGTGTTTAATGTCTACCTGTCACTCATTTTTTAAAACAATGGCCGCACATGGGAAAGATAAGCTAAGATGACCTCGTCATGGTGTTTGTGAGGTTGTTAAGGGATGGGTGGTGGAACAATGCGACCTGCCTCTGTTTCTCTTCCTCTCTTTCACCACCTCTCGTGTTGTCTACCATTCTTTCACCCTCTGCAAGCTTTTTTGGGGACGAGAGAGTGACTTTTAAAATCGAAGAGTTTTTTTGTTATTACGTAATGATATCATGAGGGTGGTGGGGTGTGTAATGGCATCGCTCTGTCTCTATCCCCTTCTTTTTCCCCTCATTCTCTTTCTCTACTCTTGCGTTTTAATGATTGTATAGCTAAACCCCCATGGCTGATTGCAGGAGGGCATATAATAACGAATTAACTTGGAGTTTTTTAAATTTTTCTACCAGGTTTAAATAACAAAATTATTTATGCTTCGTTAAATTACATTAAATGATGTCTTCAATTGGTTTTTATTAAAAATAAAAACTGAGACGATTATTCAAACAGCACTTAAAGTATTTTTTTGAAGTCTTCGAGTGTTTGGAAAAGCCAACTGTTACATGATTACGTTCATTTTTTGAGAGTTCTCTGAAATGTTCATAGTTTTTCTTAAAGAAAAAATTACGCTATTACATTTCGAATATTCTCTGAATTTTTAATAATTTCTAAGGAAATATTGTTTGACTAACGAAAGAGATTTTCCTGAACTCTAGATGATTTTAAGGAAGAATTATTCGAGCAAATTCTTTAATTGAAGGTTTATTTGAAATTGGACCGTATGATAGGGGTCCCTGAAATATTGACTGAGGAGTATATACGTAAAATTGAATTAATTATTAAGAAAAAAAAAAGATTTCCTTAGTCTAGAAAGATCTCTCTTTAATTGAAACTTTAATTTTTTTCGAGCTGTTAACTATACAGAACTGGTCGTTAACTAATGTGACTCCCAGGTGTGGCGGGAGTTTATTAGTTCGAAATAATCCTTGTGAGTGAGTTTAGGAAAAGAATTGCTTTTAAATGATAAAATAATTACTTGGAAAATAAAGTTAATTAACATGAAAAGTTTCTGAATTCGAAATGACCTGGATAATGGTCTAAAAGAAGAAATGATTTTTAAGAATCAATTAAATAACTTTAAATGTACACTGAATTTTAAAAATAATAATTACGAAATGAAAAAGTTTTGGGATGTCTCTGAATCTCATTGTGAAGGGTGAATTGATTCAAAATGAATTTTCTATGATCTTTTCGGAAGATTAATTTTAATAATGAACCAAATGTTTGGAATAATTTTTGAATTGTATTACGAAAAATGGGTCTATTCGAAGTTTATGACCTTTTGAGAAGATTGGTTTTTATAATAATAAATGAATTACTTTGGAAAGAAGTTAACTAACATAAATTGATTTTAACGATGAACCAAAATACTTGAAATAATTTTTAAATTTTGGAATTAAATTTTAATGATCTTTTGTAAATCAAGTTTTGAAAAAATACACATACTTTTTAAATGTACCCTGAAATTTGGGAAAAAGTTAATTATGAATGTAATAACTGAAATGCGTTTGCATTGTGTAAACAAATTCTAATTGTGACCGAGGTGCTCTGAAATGATTTTTTAAAAATGTTTTCTTTTTAAGAAAAAAAATTGTTAACACCCTATTTCATTGATTTAATGTATACCGGGTTTCTGAATTGTTAATTTTTGGAAATTTTTTTTCCCCCTAATTGAGTATTCTAACTCATGAAGGCTGAGTGCCCTTCTTAATTAATTCTTTATATAATTAATAAATATTCCGTGGTGGATAGTTTTTATTGGTCGCTCGGCGGCAGACTCCTTGCTCTAACAGAATTAATTGGATTAGATCCTCTGAAGACCGAGGTTTTACTAAAATCCATATAGGTCGGCGTGATGAGGTCACGTAACCCCGACTTATCTAAAATACATTATACTGGTTGCTGAAGAGAGCGTAAGTCCAGTAACTGAAGTAATAACTTGGAATACATATAGGACGGCGTGATGAGGTCACGTAACTCCGACTTGGTTAAAATACATTATACTGGTTGCTGAAGGGAGCGTAAATCCAGTTACGGAAATAATGTTATGCAGACTAAATTAAAAAAACGTATAGGTCGGCGTGATAGACTCACGTAGAATCCGGCTTAGTGAAATATGTATAGGTCGGCGTGATAAACTCACGTAGAATCCGGCTTAGTGAAATACGTATAGGTCGGCGTGATAAACTCACGTAGAATCCGGCTTAGTGAAATACGTATAAGTCGGCGTGATAAACTCACGTAGAATCCGGCTTAGTCAAATACGTATAGGTCGGCGTGATAAACTCACGTAGAATCCGGCTTAGTGAAATACGTATAGGTCGGCGTGATAAACTCACGTACAATCCGGCTTAGTGAAATACGTATAGGTCGGCGTGATAGACTCACGTAGAATCCGGCTTTGTTAAAAAATATTATACTGGTTGCTTAAGAAAGTGTAAATCCAGTAACTGAAATCATGAGGTCATTGCCTCGATGGAGGGCGAGGATGATTACCCTCTCTGGTATTTGAAGCAGTATACCAGTCTACCAGGAGCCTGGTGGAAAAAAAATAACTTGCTTCACTGAGTTCCTGATGGAACGTAGAGCATGGGGACATTGATTGCTGACGGCCGGTTGACGCACCATTCACGGAAAATTAGGGACTTCTGAAATTTATGAATACTCATAAATTTCGGATAGCATAGGGAGGGATGTGGCACTATTTCCTTGTGCCACTGTTTCTAACACACTCTGCAGCATGGACGGGTGGTAAATTGTCCATGAGCGTAGAGATACAAAGAAACCCCTTCCCATAATCCCCTTGCTATCTTTCTGTCTCTTTCCTGCACGACCACCATGATGTGAGGACGCATAGACTGTCTCTCCGTAAATGAGGGGGGCCACCCCCTCCCTCAACACTAGTTAGGGTAGGTTAGTTAGCTTTGAAAAGCCTATTGTAAAAATTAATTGTAAATTGTTGTTTTTTTTGTAATATATATTGTATCTCTAATGTAAAATAAAATAGTTAGTTATACCTTTGTATATTACAATTGTGTCGCGTGTCATTTTTCTTGTCTGCCATGAATTCCTTCATAAATGTCTTAAGTCGAAAGGCGGCCCTGAGGACAGGGAGATGAAGATTCCCACCAGAATGCCACCAGGGTGAAGAGATCATCTTGAGAAAGGAAAGGAGCCACACCCAAAACCAACATCTCAGGTATGATTTTCTTCTTACTACACAGACCCTAATGACTGGCCCATCTTCATGTCTTCATGAGACCGCTTTAAGACATTTACTATAACACGTCTGTCGGTCACACCTCGGTGGCCGGCTGATAGTGGTATACTACTACCGACTGTGCAGTTATTTCAGTCATAGGCTGTACTTCAATCCAGCGAGTTGCACGGTCGATGCAGGTAAGCAAGTATTTGTAAGGGCTTAGGAAAGAGTCAGACTCATTGCGCGTTAAGGGCAAGGGACCAACAATATCAATATGTACCGTCTGGAAACGTGCCGATGGTAACTCGAATTCTTGGACCACAGACTTTGTGTGTCTGTGAACTTTTGCTTGTTGACACACTACACATTCTGCGCAGAATTGCTTTATTATTCTATCTAAGCTAGGCCAAAAGTATCTGGACTTGACCAGTTTAATAGATGCTCCCATACCAGGATGCGCCAAGCTATGTAAACTGTTGAAAATAGCCTGACGAAGTTCTTTTGAGATAAATGGTCTGGGGTACTTAGTCGAAATATCGCACAGGACTGAGCCGATTTCACTCGACACACAGTATTCTTTTAAATCAGTGTATGACTTTGTCTCGTCATCACCTCTTTGTGCCTCTGCTATTTCAGCCAAATCACATGCATCTATCTGCACAGCTAATGCAGGCCGAGACATACAGTCTGCAACTATATTTTCAGCTCCTTTAATGTACTCCACGTCTGCAATATATTCGGCAAGTACTGACAAGTGTCGTTGTTGCCGATCTGTCTTTGCCGGTGTCTGACTGTAAAATGCTCCGCACAGTAGCTTATGATCAGTGAATAATATCACGTGACGACCTTCTATGAGGTGGCGGAAATGTATCACTGAAAAATAAGCTGCCAGTAGCTCTCTGTCAAACGTGGAATACTTAGCTTGGGCTTGAGAAAATTTCTTGGAAAAGAAACCTATAGGTACTGGTTTTTTATCCATCAACTGATGTAATGCAGCACCAGCAGCAAATTGGCTAGCATCCGTAACTAGGTGGTACTCTGTAGCTGAAGACTGTGGATGAGCTAACGCCGTTAATTCAGACAACTTGCTTACTATTGCTTTGAAAGGGTGAGTTTCTTCCTCATTAAGCTCGGTCTTTGCTTCCGGATCCAACCTCATTCGTTCAGTTAACGGTAAAATTACGGATGCATAATTAGGGACTAATTTACAGTAAAATCCTGTCATCCCCAGAAATATGCGTAAGCTTTTTGAGTCCTTAGGGACTGGAAAATTTTCCAACTCTTTAATTTTCCTTTGTTTACGTGGAAGCCTAAAAAGTCTAACTCTGGTACTCCAAATACACACTTATCTAAGGAAATCTTTAAATTGTTATCACTAAGGATTCTAAATACTCTATCTAAGTCTTCCTTGTGTTGTTGTTTGCTATCACTAAAGACTAATATGTCGTCTAGATATATAAATACGCAGTCTAACTTAAAAAAATATCTTGTCCATAAAACGCTGAAATGTAGCCGCAGCATTCTTTAAACCAAATGGCATGTAATTAAACTCAAACAAGCCAAAAGGTGTCACAACTGCTGTTTTAGGCACATCGTCAGAGTGTACCTTAATCTGATGATACGCTGAGGTTAAATCTATTTTAGAAAAATACTGTTTGCTAGCTAACTGTGTGCAGAACGAATTTATATTTGGTATCGGATAGCGGTCTGTTTTCGTAATGCTATTTAGTGCACGGAAATCACCGCAAGCTCGATACGACCCATCCGCCTTCTTTACCAAATGCAACGGGGTTGCCCACTCGCTACTGGAAGGCAGGATAACTCCAGTATTTAATAACTTTTTAAATTCCGCCTGCGCTGCGTCTAATTTAGGGCCGGAAATTGTCTGGCTTTAGCAAAGACTGGTACCCGGCTGCCTGTATCAATCCTGTGATACACTCCACCATAGTCTTTGTTTGTGTCGCTATGTGGTGAAAGTACATTATTATATTTACCTATTACATCGGTAATATAATCCGCTAGGTCGATTTTATTAATCACTACTGCATCGGTTCCCATTACTGCATTAACTGTAATTTCATGTCCGTTATGTTATCACAGAAGGATTGATTTTTGCAATCCACTATGATGTGAAATTTGTTCAAGAAATCGAATCCTAGCAAAGGGTTAGTGATATCTGCGATCACGAAACTCCATTGGAAAGATCTTCTCAAACGTGGAATTTTTATTTCTAAGTTCGTTTGACCATAGCATTTTATACTTTCACCGTTAGCGGTTGAGATATGCACAGGGGTTGGCTCCAGGGTAACTCCATTTACTACGGAACGTAGTAAAATGGAAACACTGGCCCCTGTATCTATGATAAAATAAACTTTAGATGCTCCTATCTTGGCAGAGACTTGTAATAACGGCGGCACTACTGGAGCAAACGCAGTCCACCTGACTAGTTTCCGAGTCACTTGGGGCGGGGGGAAGGAGGGGTGCGAATTAGGTAGCATTTGTAAATTGCTCTTTTTCTTTGGCCATTTACACCAGGGCTTACATGTGCGAGCCTCTTCTGCAAAATAAATATCTACACATCTTCGGTCACTGTTTCCGTCGATATGGACGTAGACCAGCCGGGATGTTTTCAAAAGCGTGTCTGGTGGTACTATAATCGTTTGCCCGAGTATGACTTCCAACCGCCAGGAATACTGACGTATTCTCTATCAACGGCATCAAGTTGTCGGACAGTCGACCCAATTCCGTTAACGGCATCTCGGTGTGGGCTGCTACCACTGGGGCTATTTGCTTCGGAAGCGCACGTATAAACTTATGGCGCACTATCTCTTCGCTCGCTCCTATCCTATTTGCGACCGTCACCATCTCCTGGAGGTATAATGATGGACGACCAGATAATGTAGTGGTCCTCATCAACTTCTCCAGGAGTTCGGGTCTGGTCTTTTCATAGGCAGACAACATTGGCTCCTTTTATTTAGCGTAATTAAGTGACTGTAAGATTGCTGGGGGGATATTTGTCACTACGTCCGGTGTCAACGCGCTAATGACTGTATAAAACTTAGTATCATCGGTCGTCACGTGTTGGAGATGGAATTGCGCTTCTAATATAGAAAACCAACCATTTACATTAGTCTCCATGAATTGTGGAGGCTTAATACTAACTTGATGTGCGTCCATTATTATTATTATTATTGTTATTATTATTATTATTATTATTAATATTACTACTACTACTACTACTACTACTACTACTACGACTATTTCTATGGTTATTAGCTATTATCAGTTAATATTATTTCTTCTTTTTATTTACTTGTAATTGTGACTAAAGGAAATGGCTGGGGAAGGGGAAAAAGTGTGATAGAAAGGAGAGAGAGGGAGAGAGAGAGAGAGAGAGAGAGAGAGAGAGAGAGAGAGAGAGAGAGGAAAAAAACGAGTACTCATCAGAGGTTAAATTTAGCCGTTACTGGCATTGATTATCATTAGTTTTTTTGTTTTATATATATATATATATATATATATATATATATATATATATATATATATATATATATATATATATATATAGTAAATGTTCTTAAGGAAAAAGAACAGAGTTCGTCAGGTGAAATAACCGCGTGTGTTCCAAAGTGGCGTGTCACGCACGTACGTTTCAAAGAAAGTTTCTGTATGTGTGTGTGTGTGTGTGTGTGTGTGTGTGTGTGTGTGTGTGTGTGTGTGTGTGTGTGTGTGTGTGTTTCAGAACGCAGTTTGTGAATCTGTTTTAACTGTTCGGGCCGCTTTCGTCGGAGAATAGTTTTTAGACCTAATTATAATTTAGTAATTTATCTGATGACAATCACGTAAAATGATTTTTTGTTTTCTTGTTGTTTTTTTTTTACTGCTTCTTTTTTTTGTTTTTGTTTACTTTAGTGTAAAACCGTTTCACAAAAATGGCAATATATAGTTATATACATATATATACGATCGGCATTTCTTGGAAAGCGGATTCATATATACCTTATTTTTGTATGGTTTTACTGTTGTTCTCGAAAGGTCGTTTTTTCTTTCTTTTTTTTCTTTTTTTTTCACTCCGTCCCGTTCTCCTGGGTTTTTTTCTTGAAGATTGTGTGTATATACGCGCACGAGGTTCACCATATTATGGTATATTACCATACATTAACAAGGGGTATTAATTAGGGTCCCCATTTCGGTAGGCCCCCACTTCGGGGCGCCTCCGATACCAGAGAGAACTGGAGCACTGAAATTGAAAAGAATGCTGATTAAAGAAGACATCGTCTCCAAATTATAATGAGGATGTGTAACGCGACTTTGCAATGAATTAAGTGGTTTTTATATATCTGTATATATGTGGTCCCAAAATTCGGGTTACAAAGAAGAGACAGTGCATTTTGTAGAGTCTTTGTTTAATGTTCAATGTTTCCTTTTCGCTACCTTATGGGAGCTAAGGAGTGGCGTGTGATGCTGTCTCTAGTCGTCGTTGAAGTACAACGTTTCCTTCACTTGAATGTCCCACGTACACAGTTCTCGATTTTCATTGGCTGGTACCTCTGATGACGTATAAGAAGAAAGGAAGGAAAAGAGAAAAGAGTAGGGAGAAAGAAAGAACTAAGGTGAGAATACAGCATAGCATCGTAGTAGTAGCTTGCTACATACTGATTCCAAACTAAACAAACGTGCATTTCACAGCGTCTGCATAATTGCAGCATACGTGGTACGATGCATACTAAGAACTCATACATGCATTGTATTCCAGCACACATGCAAAACACAAAGGCATTTACTGAATTCTATCCGAGGTATGAACTTTTAATCCGGTATGTATTCCTTCATGTAAATAAATGTGTATATATTTGGTTACTGATAATAAGCGATTGTTTTTGTATCATTCCACTTTAGGACGTTTAACCACGTCTTCTGCTACATTATTTCCCTTGATTCTTGTCCAGTTTAATGTTGTTATATAGAGAAAACATTGAGCGATATTATGTTTTTTTGTTAGTTTAATCTAGTTATTTACCCTTATTCTAGTTGATTTTTAGCTTGTTTAATATAGAAAACAGTCAGCATTATTACGAATTTTTTGTTAGTTTATTCTAGTTATTTCTCCTGATTTTTGTATATTTTTATGTTATTTAATAGAGATAACATTGAGCATAATTGTGAATTTTTTATTAGTTTTATCTAGTTATTTCCCTTGATTTTAATCCATTTTTCCTCGTTTAATAGAGAAAACATTGAGCTTTATTATGAATTTTTTTACTAGTGTTTCGTTATTTCACTTGAAATTAGTTTATTTTTACCTTGTTTAAAAGAGAAAACACTGGGCGTTATAAATTTTTTATTAGTTTTTTCTAGTTATTTTCTTGAGTTTAGTTTATTTTTACCTTGTTTAATAAAGAAAACATTGAGCATTATTATGTATTTTCTTTTTTTGGTTTCATCTAGTTATTTTCCTTCATTTTAGTCTATTTATACCTTGTTTAAAAGAGAAAAATTGATCGTTATTGTGAATTATTTATTAGGTTTTTGTCCAGGTATTTCCTTGATTTTAGTTTATTTTAATCTTGTTTAATAGAGAAACCACTGAGCATTATTATAATTTTACTATTAATTTTCATCTAGAAATTTCCCTTTATTCGACTCAATATTTACCTCCTTTAATGGTGAAAACATTGAGCATAATTGTGAATTTTTTATTAGTTTCATCTAGTTATTTACCTTGATTCTAGTATATTTTAAGCTTGTTTTAGAGATAATACATTGAGCATTATCATTAATTTTTTTATTAGTTTCTGTGCTGAGCATGCGCAAAAGCGCACAATCATATGAGGGGCCTACCTGCGGTGAAAAGCGAACCCGAGACCTTTCGATTACAAATCAAGTCCACTAATGAACTACACCCATCTTATCCCAAAGTGACGATTTGGTTTCGCCCAACAACTATGAAAAGAACATGCCGATAAGTGATTTGCAGGTTTTGAAATACGCTTCTTTAATAACGTGTCTCGCGTTATTGGATTTTTCATATCGTGGCGTGTCAATTCAATAAGAGTGTTTGGTTCTGCTTGGGAACGTGTGTGTCGATTCACCGGTATGTATATATATATATATATATATATATATATATAGTGGCACTGATGAGTTGTGATACAACGAAACATGACTACAAATATATTTTAAGTTTCCCTCTTTGGGTAGAGCACTGTCGTAAATAATCTCACCCGCTACTTAATTGGCTGAAAAATGCAAAGCTCACTGTTTGTTTAAAAGCAGGCGGTTTAAGCACTATATAAAGGTGGTGGACATTGTTTGTTTAAAATAGACATTCAGCGAGGTTATTTGTGGACATCGCTTCTGTGGTCGAGTGGTAGAACTGCCGACTGTCAACACGACGGTTCTAGGTTCAATACTTGGCTTGGAAGAGGTGCTAGTCTTGCAGCACTGATGAGTTATAATACAACGAAACAGGACTCTATGTCGATGACTACAAATATATATATATATATATATATATATATATATATATAATAAAACTATTAACTATTAAACTCATAACTATTAAATAAAATATTAACTGTTTGCTCCTATATATATATATATATATATATATATATATATATATATATATATATATATATATATATATTTTTTTTTTTTTTTTGACGCTCTCTCCCTCGTGTAGTGACATGGCCTTCGACCTGAGGCTCATACCTGTATTTGATGGCAGTGAACCCGGACAGTCAGTAGTGGTGTGGTTGGAGAAAGCTGAACTAATATGTCAGCTGAGTGGGGTGAAGCGCATCGAGTGCGCCATTTTGATGCACTTCTCAGGCGGCGAATATACTGTGTACCAGCAATTAAGTGATGAAAATTGGGCTGATTTTGAGTGCATAAAGAAAACACTGTACACAGAGTTTGCTTTGGATCCTTTTGCTGCATGGAAGCAGTTAGCAGCATGCCACCTCCAACCAGGTGAAACAGTCGACATATTTTTGGCAGAACTATGCAGGCTTTCAGTCTTGTTTGGTGGCGTATCGGATCAATGCCTTCAATGTGCATTCATTGCTAGATTGCCGGAGCATGTGGAAGACTTATTATGAGCATCTTCCCAGATGGAAAACCTAAATCTATCACACGTGCTGGCGTGCGCTTGTGCCATTTTAAAGAACTGCACAGGAGTTCCACAGCAAGCTGCATTAGCCACACGGTCAACACAAATTACACCCAAGGAGACGGACACTTCACAGCAGTGTTACAAATGTAATGGACTCAATCATAGAGCAAGCAATTGCCTACTGGATAGTGCGACGGGAAGAGATGTTAGTGTTAAGCATTGACAAGTTACCACATATTACCGATGTAAGCAGTGAGGGCACATTGCTAGATTTTGTCCGGGAAACAAGCAAGGGTACGAGAATTCAGCGCCAATCTCATCCCCCAAACTGATGTAAGTAGTGCATTGCCGGTTATCACTGTTCACATCAATGGACTATCATGTACAGCTCTAGTGAATACTGGATGCAAACAGTCACTGGTCCATAAGTCATGTTGCAATGAATGGACGAGGAAAGTGACCCAGGTGCTCACAGCAGATGGAAGCACACTTAGCTGCTGTGGAATAGGAATGGTGCAAGTGAACCTTGGTGTAACTTGGAGCATTAGCATAGAAGTCTTAGTTGCTGGGATTTGATTTATTGCTTGGGCTGGACACAATCAAGCGACTGGGAGGAGTAGCTGTGTCTAGTGAAGGTGGAGTGACCTTCTCACATTTCAGCGACCAATTTTTCTGCTATCACCATCACCGAGCCTGACTTCTCCGGAGAGTATGAACAGAATACTCAGAAGTGGACCACATTTTGGAAATGGGCTGGCGAGCAACCTCCACTTACGTTGAAAAATAGACTTGCAGATTATCCAGTCCCAACACCAGTTCGTGAGGAATATGATCATGAACTGCAGACGTGGATTGACAATGGTTGACTACTGCTATATCCTGAAGATGAACTTGGACCCCCAGAAGGTCTAATTCCCCTCATGGCTGTTGTGCAGGAGAACAAACAGAAAGTGTAGCCCGTTATGGATTACTGGGAGCTAAATAAATATGTGGACGTTCATACAGCCAACGTGGATGTTTGCTTACAAAAATTGGGGGAATGGCGACAACAGGGACCAAATGTTGCAGTGTTGGATCTATGCTGAGCCTATTTGCAAGTACATGTTGACAAATCTCTGTGGCTGTTCCAAACAGTAGAGATCAAGGGACAGCGATATTGTCTCACCCACCTCAGATTTGTTGCCCCTTTAATAATGCGGGGCATTGTCAATACCGTTCTCAGCCAGGATAAGCTTATAAACACAGCTACGTCTTCATATATTGACGACATTTTTGTGAATGAAAGTATATGTTCTGTGACCCGGGTCAAGGAACATTTGGAGAAGTTTGGTCTGGAAAGCAAAACCCCAAAACAGCTGAAACTGGGTTCATGCGTATAAGGATTACATGTCCAGGAGGAACACAGAAAATTGTTATGGCAACGTGGAAGTGATCTTCCAGCAGTGCCTGATAAACTCACTCGCCGAATTGTATTTTCAGTGTGTGGAAAACTGACTGGTCATTTCCCAGTGTGTGGCTGGTTATGCATCACCACAGCGTTTGTAAAACGGAGAGCAAATATGATGACGACTGGATGGGATGATGAAGTGAGAGACCTTATTCTAGCACAGATGATCAAAGACATTTGTTTGAGAGCAGCCTAGGACAATCCAGTAAAAGGTGACTGGTGTGTTTGTGAAGAAGATGTTACAGTGTGGGTGGACGCTAGTTCCATTGCTACGAGCATGGTTGTGGAAAGCAATTGTACCGTCGCAGAGGACGCAAGCTGGATCCAAGCAGTGCATGAAGACAAACACATAAATTTAGCTGAGCTTGATGCTGTGCTGCGAGGCATCAACCTTGCATTACAGTGGAAAGCCAAAACCATACATCTACGAATGGACTCTGTCTGTGTATGTTGATGGATAACTGACACCTTGTCTGGACAGATGAGAGTGGACACCAAAGCACCCTTGGAAATATTATTTAGGCATCGCCTGTCCACACTCCGAGATTTGGCCTCAGAATATGCACTAACAATTGATGTAGGGCTCATTAAGTCTCACGGTAACAAAGCTGATCAACTTACTTGGGTACCACAATGGTGGTTAAATGAGATTCGTAAAGCAACAGAATTCAGAGAACTTGTGTGTGCTGTGGTCGCTAAACATGAACACATGTCTCAGATACAGACAATTCATCAGTCTAGTGAACATCCCGGTGTGAAAAGGACATGGTACTTTGTTAAGTTAGCAAATCCACTAATAACTGAAACTGAAGTGTGGTCAGTGGTTGGGGATTGTAAAGAATGCCAGTCCATAGATCTATCCCCAGTGCATTGGAAGCCAGGTAGGCTTGACGTCCCAGAAACTTGGAGCAGGGTTGCTATGGATATAACCCATTTCAGCACTCAGTTGTACTTGACATGGATAGACTGTGGCCCTAGCCATTTTGCCATTTGGAGGCAGTTGCACCGACAGGATTGTGCTAGCGTCATTAAGCAGTTGCAAAGTATATTTTGTGAAAGGCGCCGCCAATGGTAGATATTGGAAGAAATCAAGATATACTTTATTATTTTCAACCTAAAATTTCTCAATAAATACATCTTTTTTATAGCATTGTATGAGTATGTTATTTATTATGTTTAAATCTACTGATTATTGGAAGATTTTGAAGTGATATTTTGGCATATGACGTCACATGTGTTACACAAATTCAAAGTGTTTGTTCAGTAATGTAACTATGTAACTGATATTCGGACAATCAAAGATAAAGTATTCCGTGAAAGGAATAAATGATTATACACTGTGGTTTGAATACTGAAAGAGAAGTTTATTTACGTATTTACATAGAGACAAATACAGCGTGTTAATATTCAGGGGGAAGTCTCTGTTTTTTACAAGGGTCCGGTGAAATCCAGTGACTCGGTTCCTTATGTAGAATGTTATGGGTTGGTTACCTATCTCCACATAACACCTCCCCCCAAGCCAATTTCTCCTTGGAGAATTTTGCTTAATACCGTTTGTTTTTAGGTCTGGGGCTCAGTTGGTTAACTTTTCTTTTCACCCTTGCACTTTTTCTCCTCAACACCGTTTGCGGGGGTGGAGCTGGTAGTGAAACTAGTACCTGGAGTAAAAGATACTACTTTCGGAGTTGGTTGTGCTATGGGTAGAGGAATATTAAAAGTGTCATACAATATCTCTAAGGGCAGTTCATTATATTCTGCCTGTTTGTAGTCATTAGTGTGTTGAGGTCTTAGCTGATTCATATGCCTGCGACAGTCAAATTTACTACTTCTTACAGAATATAGCATGTGCCCAATTCTTTTCATAATGATCCCCTCCTCCCAAAAGCTTTTCCCAGTCCTATAGTTCAAGAAGAATATTTTGTCACCAGGTTTGTAGAACCTTGTCAAGTGATTTTCTCGCATTGCTGTTGTCTTGGTTGCATTTGGTAAAATCTTGTCAAATACGGATTTGATTTTCCGTGTAAGCATTAGTTCAGCTGGTGACAAACCAGCATTCATGCTTGGGTTAGGAATGATCCTGTATACAGACAAAAAATTTTCAAGACTCTTCTCATTAGTGTCCATGCCTTGGCGTTTTCTTAAAGCTCTTTTGAACGTGTCAACAAATCTCTCTGCAAGGCCGTTTGACCCTAGATGGTATAATGCAGTTGTTAAATCTTCAATGGATAGGGCCTTGCAGAATTCTTCAAACTCTTTGCTGATAAATTGGGTGCCATTATGTACTTCAAAACGACTGAAGAGATGTCTTAATGCATCTATGTACTAGTCGATGTCGAATGTTTACACTTAAGCACTTCCAGCCATTTTGTAAAGCTGTTAACAACCACTAAGAAATAATGTCCATTTAATGGACCTACATAGTCAATGTGTAACCGCATCCATGGTGCATCCATCTTCGGCCACAGTTATATCTGTACAGGTGGTGCTTTTGCTGCTAGCTGACACCCTTGACACTCTTTTACCATTTTTTCGATGTCCCGGTCCATATTAGGCCAATATGTATATTCCCGCAATCAAGGCCTTTGTTCTGGACATGTCTCGATGACCGCTATGGAATTCTTTTAGCATTCTCTTTTGCAGTGTGGTCAGTATGACGACTCTGTCTGCATACAATAAAGTCTGTGAGCAAATCGAAAATGCCAAAATTTTTTTGTCTTTCTTTGACGTCATTTAGCTGCACCTGGTTTTTCATCTGTTTCTGTTGCCTTATTGATGTTGTCCAAAGTCACTGGTAGCTCTCGAATCATGTTGAACAGCAGTCCGGAGAGTTCTTTTTCCTCTCTTAATGCAACTATCACTGTGTTCTCTAAAGGTTCTGCACACTTTTGAATCAATCTGGATAGTCCATCTGCATGTCCTATATTTTTGGATGAAATGTACTCGATTTAAAATTATAATTCAACAGAATTATGCTCCATCGTTGAAGTCTGTTTGCAGTGTGAGTGAGTATGCCTTTTTCAGATCCAAAAATAGTCAACAAGGGCTTGTGATCAGTCTGTAACGTAAAAGTCCTGCCATGGATAAATCTATGGAATTTTCTAATTGCATAAATTATTGCTAAACTTTCTTTTTCAATTTGAGAATAGTTTCTCTCTGCAGGCAAAAGTAGTCTGGAAACATGAACTATTGGCTTCGTTGATTCGTCTTCCAGTCTATGGAGAAGTGCTGCTCCTATACCATAATCACTTGCATCTGATGCCACAATCAATTCCTTCAGTGGATCGAAGTGCGCCAGTGCTAAAACAGATAGCAGGCATTTCTTAATCTCTTCAAATGCACTTTGGCACTCCTTTGACCAAATCCACTTTCATCCTTTTTTTAATAATTTGTTCAATGGTGCTCTCAACTTATGCATTTTTGGGATATAGATAGCATAATATTGTGCTAAACCCAAAAAAAAGATTGTAATTGGGCAACATTGATAGGTGCTGGCATCCTCTCAATGGCTTCTGTTCTCTGAGGATCCGGTCTTCTGCCTTGGCTGTTAATGATTTGACCCAGATATTGTCGTGATAATACATACTTTGGGAGCATTGATAAACAGACTCGAAGGTGGTGTAAAATGCGTTCTTTATTGTCTAGTAGTAAACGTTGCACTGAGAAACAATGGCGGACGAGATTCATACGTCACGGGCCAAGGGGCATAACTCTAGGCGACTAATAGTCTCTTAGCCTATATTATGACATCCCTTCCCTTCCATATATATGTATATAGTCCAAGGGCGATATTTAGCCTTTATCTGATTAAGGGATAACATAGTCTCTAATATATTATTTAGCTTGTCTCCATTGTTCTAGGGTAATGGTATTGTCTCTTTTTTTTAGGATAGTGTAACCTATAAGTTCAGTTTCTGAGGAGCATTCACTCGTCTCTGAGATCTTCTTAATTCGGGGGTGAGTTTCTCAGTTCGGGTGTGAGGCGTGTTGCTGGAGTGTTGTTCGATGGTCGGCTGTTCGATTTGTTTAGGGGGGGGACCTTCCTTCTGGGTGGGATCCGGTGGAGAGTCGCTGGGGCGAGGTTGGTCGGATCTATTTGCGGTTGTTGATCTCCTCCTAGCTGGTCTGAGGAACTGCCTGTTCCTTCTATAGGTGTTACCGTTCTCAGATTCAACTATGTAGGATCTGGGTGTCACGCTGGAGCGCTGAATTTTTCCAGGCTCCCATATCTTTGCTTTTTCCTGCTGGACATAGACATTCTGTCCTGCATGTAGGTGGGAGTGGTGTCTGTTATGTTTCCTGTCATAGCAGACCTTAGACTGATCTTTCTGTTTCTGTATGGCTGTCCTAGTCTGCTCATCGCCAAGTTGTTGCTTGGATACTAGGGGTGTCCGTATTTTTCGTCCGTTAAGTAACTCTGCCGGGGACTTAATGTCTGATGACAGTGGCGTGGCTCTGTAAGCCATCATTGCTAGGTAGCTGTCTTGACCAGTTTCCCCTGCCTTCGTCAAAATTTTCTTGCATGTTCCCACCATTCTTTCGGCGAATCCGTTGGACTTGGGGTAATGTGGGGACGATGTCCTGTGTTGGAAGCTGTACGTCCTGGCGAAATCCTTGAAATCTTTACTTGTAAATTGTGGACCATTGTCCGAGTACAAGATTTCCGGCACTCCTTGTTCCTCAAATATCGTCTTAATACTTCTAATAACGGATATTGATGAGGCGGACGGAAGGCGTCGTACGAAGGGGTTTCGGCTGTACTGATCTGCCACAAGCAGATATTCTTTCCCTGCCAATGTGAACAAGTCTGTGCTGACGTACTGCCAGGGGTACATAGGGGTTTCGTGCTGGAGTATTGATTCGGGCGGGATACTGGCTTGGTATTTCTGGCATGTGTGGCACTCTCGGACTATATCTTCTATGTCCTTATTTAACCCTATCCAGTACACCGCTGAACGCGCTCGTAACCTCGTTCTCTCTACTCCTTGGTGTGAAGCATGCAGCTCTTCCATTATGCCTCTTTGCAACGAGGCTGGGATAATGATTCTCTGGCTCTTGAGTAGAATTCCATCCTGGACCCCAATCTCATCTCTGAAATTCCAGAATGGCAGGAGAATTCCTGGGCAGTCAGCCCGGTTGGAAGGCCAGCCGGTCAATACCATGCTTACAAGTTGCTTTAGGAGTGGATCCTGGGATGTTTCCACTCTTATATCTTCAACTCTCGTCGGCGCAAAGTTGAGGTATGAGATCATGCTATGGACGTTGAGATCGATCCCTTCAATGTGCCCACTGGGTCTGGGTGCTACTCGTGACAAGCAGTCTGCAATTGGAACTGTTTTTCCTGGGGTATATTTTACAGTAAAATCATATCCCTCGACCTTCAATAACATTCTAGCCAGTCTTGGGGGTGCTTGTGCTAGATTTTTCAATGCTATCGACTCCAATGGCTTGTGATCCGTATGAATTGTCGTTTTGTGGCCCCAAACGTAACTGTGAAATTTCTCCAGGCCAAAGACGATAGCCAACATCTCCCTCTCTATGTTTGAGTAGTGTGTTTCTGGTCCGGAAAGTGCTTTGCTCGCGAATGCTACTGGTCTGTCATTTTGTAGCAGAGCCGCGCCTATACCCATTGAAGACGCATCTACCTGTAGCACTATTGGTTCTTTAGGGTCGAAGTATCGGAGTGTCGTATGATTTCCGATCTCTTTTTTGATTTCTTCGAATGCCTGTTGCTCCTGTGAAGACCATGTGAAGTCATTCTTCTTCGATGTTAACTCACGTAGGGGTTTTGTCAGTGTCGCGAGTCGTGGAGAGAATTTGTTCAAGTAGTTCACCAGGCCTAGGAAGCTGGTGAGCTGTTTTGCATCCTCAGGGGGTTGCATCTGTGTGATCGCCTCTATTTTCCGGGGATCTGGCTTGACACCGTCTCTTGAGATTATGTGGCCGTAGAAAGGGATTTCGGAGGTTTTCACCACAAATTTCTCTGAATTAAACCTGCAGTTTCTTTCCCTTGCTCTAAACATTAGCTGCCTCAGTGCCTTGTCATGGTCACTGCCGTCTTCCTCGAATCCGTACACTACTATGTCGTCGCATATGGATAGGACATTTTCGAGGTCTCCGAAGTTTTCCTGCATGGCTCTTTGGAACTCATCTTGGGCAGATTTGACTCCCATGGGGTACCTGTTGTACATGTATCTGCCATGTGGGGTAATGAATGTTGTGAGACGTCTCGACTTTTCGTCCAGTTTCAACTGCCAGTAGCCGGACTTGATATCGACTTTTGTGAACCATCTAGCGTTGTCTAGTTCCGCAGTGATGTCTTCGAATGTCGGAGTCGCATAGTGTGGTCTGTGCACTGCTTTATTTAAGTCTCGGGGGTCGAGGCATAGCCTGACCGATCCGTTCCTTTTAGTGGTACAGACGAATGAGTTTATCCAGGGCGTCGGGTCCTTTACAGGGGAAATTATTCCCTGGGCCTCTAAGGAGTCCAACTCCAATTTCAACTTTCCTTTTAGGGATATTGGGACTCGACGTGGTGGGTGGACAACTGGTGGTACTTCGGGGTTTAAATGGATAGTGTGTTCACCTGGCAGACTACCAATGGAGTCGAATACGTCTGGAAATTCCTCAATGATTTTCCTCCTTTCTCCAAGGTTTCCCATCGTACATGGTTCCTGCACGGGGACCGGTTTCATGTCGTGCGGGGGAGCAGGCCGGGATGCTTTGTCCGTCACATGAGTTGTGTCCGTTTTTATAGCCAAGTTAAGGGTGACTAGCCCTAATTCTCTTGATGTTTGGAGTCCTATTAGTATAGGGTCTCTTGATTTCACCACGTGAAAGGTCGCTTTAACGAACTTGTCGCGGGATCTGACCCCTAAACGACAGGTCCCTTCTTGGTCTATTGTTGAGCCTCCAAACGCAATTAGCCTTATAGCTGATTTTTCCAGTGGTACTCCTTTCAGTTCCTTGAATACCTGTTTAGGTAACAGGTTGCTCATTGCACCTGTGTCGATTTTCGCGTCAACCTCTATTTGGGCTTTGCTGTTGCCTATCTTCAGTTTTGTGAAAGCTTCTGTGGTCGCTAACGGTAATTCCTTTACTGTGTGAAAGTACAGCTCCTCTGTGGAACTGTCGTCGTTGCTACCCATATGTGCTGCTGCCATGTGGATTTTATTCTTATTATATTTCCTCTGTGGCTGGAATGACTGTCTGCGTGTGTGCCCCTCGTCTCCCATTTTAGAGTGGCAAACTTTAGCAAAGTGTCCCTTTTTATTGCATTTTAGGCAGTATTTGCCTTTAGCTGGGCATTTATATTGATGGTGTTTTGTGCCACAATTACCACATGTGGTAGGTCCACTGGGCTGTCTGGCTCTAACTGCGAGTGTAGAGCTGTCTTCTACTGCTGTTGTACGTAATGCTTCCATTTGTTTACACGTGGCTTCTTCTGTCTCGACGATTCCGAGTGCTTTCTCGATCGTGAGATCGCTTCCCTCTCTTATTAGGGACTTTTGTGCAGACTGTAAATAAATACCGAATATGAATAGGTCCAACACAATGGTCTCTTCCACCGTCCGACCGTATTCACACTGTTTGGCTGTTTGACGCAGCCGACTTAGAAATGCGTGTGCCGATTCATCCGCGTTTTGTTTACATTTTAGTAGGTTGTGTCTAGCTACACGAAAGTTCGATCGTGGATTCGCATATTCCTTAAAAAATTGGATATATTTATCCAATGTCCTTTCTTCTCCCTGTCGAAAGGGAAAAGTGTCACTTATTTCCTGGCCCTCGATACCAGACCATATTAGCAAGTAATTTAACTTTGT
This sequence comes from Euprymna scolopes, assembly GCF_053919585.1. Classification (NCBI taxonomy): domain Eukaryota; kingdom Metazoa; phylum Mollusca; class Cephalopoda; order Sepiida; family Sepiolidae; genus Euprymna; species Euprymna scolopes. The sequence continues at coordinate 47,153 of NW_027633378.1, forward strand.
GTCTGAATCTACGTCTTTCATTGGGCCGTCGAAATATAAATGAACTTGCCTGATAAATCGGTCCATTGATTTGGCCAAATTTGAAGTGTTCCAATCGATTGTTGGAGGTGGTAGTTGCGAATATGTATTCATCGTCGATTGCGAGAAAAATACCGACACCACGTGTGTTTTGTATTAATTTTTTTTTAGATCCCGAAAATGGTCGTTTTTTTTTTTTTTTTTTTTTTTTTAGGGTAATATTGTTACTATTCCTTTGATTCTTTAGAGGATCCCACTTCAGACACCATGTCGTGATAATACATACTTTGGAAGCATTGATAAACAGACTCGAAGGTGGTGTAAAATGCGTTCTTTATTGTCTAGTAGTAAACGTTGCACTGAGAAACAATGGCGGACGAGATTCATAC